>NC_088223.1:54343804-54643804 GCF_036934945.1 Oncorhynchus masou masou
CTTGTGTGTATAAGGTAGTAGTTTTGGAATTGTTAGTTTAGATTACTCGTTGGTTATTACTGCATTGTCGGAACTAGAAAAACAAGCATTTCGCTACGCTCGCATTAACATCTGCTAATCATGTGTATGTGACAAAATTTGATTTACAGTAAATTGACAGTTGATAGTCAGATTTGATGATTGTCGTAATAAGGAAAGGAGGAAGCGTTTTAAAATGCCTGAATAAAAAGTTTGGCAATAGGTTTAGCTACCAAAGAATCTACCTGCATGTTTGTAGACCAAGAAAGCTGTAGAGCAGCGTGTGTGTGTGCATTCTCACTTCTCAAACTACGGGCAGATTTGACACAATCAGAATGTGCATTGTCGCTTCATGTTTTTTTCCCTGCTCTTGCTGTCATTGTTATATTACGCACATGCATGGCTTGGTAGCAAATGTCATCGCCATTGAGCTAGTTATCGTATTAGCAATAAACCGCAGCCAGCAAGTCAAATGAGCCACAGAGAGAGATTTGAAAGGGAGTGGAGTTACAGCCTCGCTCGATCCAATCGCAGCAGTAGGATCAAGTTACAACCTGCCAATTTCTTGACTAGCCAACGGAGTCGTTATGATTTTTTTCCTGGCAGCTGAGTTTAGAGAGGCGCCCTGACAGCTGAAAAAAAGACTATATATAGTAGTTTCATAAGCATACGTGATCACAAATGACTTTACGTTGGACCATTTGCATTGAATCTAGAGTCGAGGTTGGAAGTTTACAAACACTTAAGGTTGGAGTCATTCAAACTCGTTTTTCAACCAATCCACAAATTTCTTGTGAACAAACTATACGTTTTGGCAAGTCGGTTAGGACATCTACTGACAAGTAATTTTTCCAACAATTGTTTACAGACAGATAATTGATATAATTTGAGTCAATTGGAGGTGAACATGTGGATGTATTTCAAGACCTACCTTCAAAATCAGTGCCTCGTTGCTTGACATCATGGGAAAATCAAAAGAAATCAGCCAATTGTCGACCTCCACAGGTCTGGATCATCATTGGGAGCAATTTCCACACGCCTGAAGGTACCATGTTCATCTGTACAAACAATTGTACGCAAGTATAAACACCATGGGACCACGCAGCCATCATAGCGCTCAGGAAGGAGAGACGAATTGTCTCCTAGAGATGAAGGTACTTTGGTGCGAAAAGTGCAAATCAATCCCAGAACAACAGCAAAGGACCTTGACCTCAATTCTATAGAAAATGTGTGCAGAACTGAAAAATTGTGTGCAGGCAAGGAGACCTACAAACCTGACTCGGTTACACCAGCTATGTCAGGAGGAATGGGCCAAAATTCACCCAACTTATTGTGGGAAGCTTGTGGAAGGCTACCTGACACGTTTGACCCAAGTTAAACAATTTAAAGGCAATGCAACAAAATACTAATTGAGTCTATGTAAACTTCTGACCCAGTGGGAATGTGATGAAAGAAATAAAAGCTGAAATAAAATCACTCTTCTATTATTCTGACATTTCACATTCTTAAAATAAAGTAGGAATCGTAACTGACCTAAGACAAGGAATATTTACTAGGATTAAATGTCAGGAATTGTGAAAAACTGAGTTTTAGGGCCTCTCGGGTGGCGCAGTGGTTAAGGGCGCTGTACTGCAGCGCCAGCTGTGCATTCAGAGACTCTGGGTTTGCACCCAGGCTCTGTCGTAACCGGCCGCGACCGGGAGATCCGTGGGGCGCACAATTGGCCTAGCATCGCCCGGGTTAGGGAGGGGTTGGCCGGTAGGGATGTCCTTGTCTCATCGCGCACCAGCGACTCCTGTGGCGGGCCGGGCGCAGTGCGCGCTAACCAAGGTTGCCAGGTGCACAGTGTTCCCTCTGACACATTGGTGCGGCTGGCTTCCGGGTTGGATGCGCGCTGTGTTAAGAAGCAGTGCGGCTTGGTTGGGTTGTGTATCGGAGGACGCATGACTTCCAACCTTCGTCTCTCCCGAGCCCGTACGGGAGTTGTAGCGATGAGACAAGATAGTAGCTATTGGAAACCACGAAAACGGGGTAAACATTTTTAAATAAATAAATAAATAAATAAATAAATATATATATATATATATATATATATATATATAAATAAACTAAAAAAAAACAACAGTTTAAATGTTATGAAAACTTTGACTTCAACGGTATGTTATTTTATATTCTCTAACAGCAGTGCCTAAATGATGTCCTTCTATACAGGTATGGCATGCTCCTATGCAAATGTTGCTCAGTAGGCTAATATCAAACCAAATGTTATTCGTCACATGCGCCAAATACAACAGGTCCTTAGCTGAGTGATGAGCTTTAGAGGGCAATATGGCATTGAATGTTGAGCTGTAGTCAATGAATAGCATTCTCAGGTTGGTGTTCCTTTTGTCCAGGTGGGAAAGGGCTGTGTAGAGTGCAACAGCGGTTGCATCATCTGTGGATCTGTTGAGGCGGTATGCAAATTGGAGTGAGTCTAGGGTTTCTGGGATAATGGTGTTGACCAGCCTTGCAAAGCACTTCCTGGCTACAGACATTAGTGCTACGGGGTGGTAGTTATTTAGGCAGGTTACCTTAGTGTTCTTGAGCACAGGGACTATGGTGGTCTGCTTGAAACATGTTGGTTTTACAGACTTGGTCAGGGACAGGTTGAAAATGTCAGTGAAGACACTTTCCAATTGCTCAGTGCATGCTCAGAGTTCAGGTCCTGGTAATTCATCTGGCCCTGCGGCCTTGTGAATGTTGACCCGTTTCAAGGTCTTACTCACGTCGGCTACGGAGAGTGTGATCACACAGTTGTCTAGAACAGCTGGTGCATGCTTCAGTGTTGCTTGCCTCAAAGTGCTCATAGAAGTAATTTAGCTCGACTGGTAGGCTTGTCTCACTGGGCAGCTCGCGGCTGTGCTTCCCTTTGTAGTCCGTAATAGTTTGCAAGCCCTTCCACATTTGACGAGCGTTGGAGCCGGTGTAGTAGGATTCAATCATAGTCCTATATTGACGCTTTGCCTGTTTAATGGTTCATCTGAGGGCATAGCGGGATTTCCAATAAGCTTCCGGGTTAAAGTCGCTCTCCTTGAAACCGGCAGCTCTAACCCTTAGCTCAGTGAGGATGGTTGGGGTATGCACTTCTGGTTGGGGTATGCACGTATGGTCACTGTGGGGACGCCGTCGTCGATGCAATTATTGATGAAGCCAGTGACTGTTGTGGTGACTGTTGTGGTGTACTTCGCAATGCCATTGGAAGAATCCCAGAACATATTCAAGTCTCTGCTAGCAAAACAATCCTGTAGCTGAGCATCTGCGTCATCTGACCACTTCCGTATTGAGTGAGATGGTACTTCCTGTTGTAGTTTTTGCTTGTAAGCAGGAAATCAGCAGGATAGAGTTAGTTAGATTTGCCAAAAGGAGGACGAGGGAGAGCTTTGTACATCTCTGTGTGTGGAGTAAAGGTGGTATAGAGTTGTTTTCCCTCTGGTTGCACGTGACATGCTGGTAGAAATTAGGTAAAAACGGATTTAAGATTCCCAGCATTAATGTCCCCGGCCACTAGGAGCGGGATCTCTGGATAAGCATTTTCTTTGCTTATGGCCTTACACAGCTTGTTGAGTGCGGTCTTAGTACCAGCATTGGTTTGTGGTGGTAAATAGACGGTTTTCAGATTTTCCGTAGCTGTCTTGGTAAATAGTGTGGTCGACAGCTTATCATGAGATACTCTACCTCAGGCAAGCAAAACCTCGAGACTTAATATTAGATGATTTCTTGCACCAGCTGTTATTGAGAAATACACAGACCGCCACCCCTTGTCTAATTGGAGACTGCTGTTCTATCTTGCCGATGCACGGAAAATCCAGCTTGCTGTATGTTATCCATGTTGTCGTTCAGCCACAACTGAGTGAAACATAAGATATTAGTTTTGAACGTCCCATTGGTAGGATAGTCTTGATCGGAGCTCATCACTTTTGTAATCCAATGATTGCACGTTGGCTAATAGGTACTGATGGTAGAAGCAGATTACCCACTCGCCGTCGGATCCTTACAAGGCACTCTGACATCCGTCTCTCCTTTATGCGAATGACAGAGATTTGGGCCTTTTCGGGTGTCTAAAGTAAATCCTTTGCGTCCGACCCGTTAAAGAAAAATCTTCATCCAGTACGAGGTAAGTAATGGCTGTCCTGATATCCAGAAGCTCTTTTCGGTCATAAGAGACGCTGGCAAAAACATTATGTACAAAATAAGTTACAAATAACGCAAAAAAAAAAACACACACACACACAATAGGTTAGGAGCCCGTAAAACGGCAGCCCCCAGGTGCCATATAAAGTCTCACATGGAAAGGCAAACAGATTGTCCTCTGTAGCACCATTGACTCCATTGATCAGCCAAAATAAACTTAATACATCAATGCTATGCACATTCACTTGTATTGTGAGTAGGCCTATGCCATCTTAATTTACCCAGTTAATCAAGAGATTTAGCTTTCAAATACTAGTATTACCATTATGTTGTTATGGTGCTACAGATGACAATCTGTTTTCCTTCGATGTGGGACTTATATTAGGCTACAGATCAACATTTGCATAGAAGCATCACCCCAGCATATCACGCATGTATGGAAGAACATAATATTAGAGGTCGACTGATTTAGATTTTTCAATGCCGATACCGATTATTGGAGGACCAAATAAAGCCGATACTGATTAAAATCGGCCGATTTTTTACAATGTATTTGTAATAATGACAATTACAACAATACTGAATGAACACTTATTTTAACTTAATATAATACATCAATACAATCAATTTAGCCTCAAATAAATAATGAAACATGTTGAATTTGGTTTAAATAATGCAAAAACAAAGTGTTGGAAAAGAAAGTAAAAGTGCAATATGTGCATGTAAGAAAGCTAACGTTTCAGTTCCTTGCTCAGAACATGAGAACATATGAAAGCTGGTGGTTACTTTTAACACGAGTCTTCAATATTCCCAGGTAAGAAGTTTTAGGTTGTAGTTATTATAGGACTATTTCTCTCTATACCATTTGTATTTCATTAACCTTTGACTATTGGATGTTTTTATAGGCACTTTAGTATTGCCAGTGTGACAGTATAGCTTCCGTCCCTCTGCTCGCTCCTACCAGGGCACGAACCAGGAACACAACAGCCACCCTCGAAGCAGCGTTACCCATTGCTCCACAAAATCCGCTTTCAAAGCAAGGGGAACAACCACTCCAAGTCTCAAAGCGAGTGATGTTTGAAATGCTATTAGCACGCACCCCGCTAACTAGCTAGATATTTCACATTGGTTACATGAGCCTAATCTTGGGATTTGATAGGCTTGAAGTCATAAACAGCTGCTGGCAAACGCCTGAAAGTGCTGTTTGAATGAATGCTTACGAGCCTGCTGGTGCCTACCATCGCTCAGTCAGACTGCTCTATCAAATCATAGACTTAGTTATAACATGATAACACACAAAAATACGAGCCTTAGTTCATTAATATGGTCGAATCTGTAAACTATCATCTCGAAAACAAGACTTATTCTTTCATTGAAATACGGAACAGTTCCGTATTTTATCTAACGGGTGGCATCCGTAAGTCTATATATTCCTGTTACATTGCACAACCTTCAATGTTTTGTCATAATTACGTAAAATTCTAACAAATTAGGCGGCCCAAACTGTTGCATATACACTGACTCTGCGTGCAATGAATGCAAGAGAAGTGACACAATTTCACCTGGTTAATATTGCCTGCTAGCCTGGATTTCTTTTAGCTACATATGCAGGTTTAAAAATATATACTTCTGTGAATTGATTTTAAGAAAGGCATTGATGTTTATGGTTAGGTACACATTGGAGCAACGATACGCACCGCATCGATTATATCCAACGCAGGACACGCTAGATAAACTAGTAATATCAACCATGTGTAGTTAACTAGTGATTATGATTGATTGATTGTTTTTTATAAGATAAGTATAATGCACGCTTGCAACTTACCTTGGCTTACTGCATTCGCGTAACAGGCAGGAGTGCAATGAGAGGCATGTGGTTAGAGCGTTGGACTAGTTAACTGCAAGATTGAATCACCCGAGCTGACAATGTAAAAATCTGTCGTTCTGCCCCTGAACGAGGCAGTTAACCTACCATTCCTAGGCCGTCACTGAAAATAAGAATGTGTTCTTAACTGACTTGCCTAGTTAAATAAAGATTAAATAAAGGTGTAAAAAATGTTTTTACATTTATTTTTTATTTTTTCATTTTTATCAGTCAAATCGGTGTCCAAAAATACAGATTTCCCGAGCGTTATGAAATCATCCCGAATTAAATCGGCCATTCTGATATACCGGTCGACCTCTACATAATATAGGCACTAGAGGTCGACCGATGAATCGGAATGGCCAATTAATTAGGGCTGATTTCAAGTTTTCATAGTCGGTATTTGGCATTTTTGGACACCAATTACATTGCACTCAACAAGGAGATTGCGTGGCAGGCTAACTACCTGTAACACGAGTGCAGCAAGGAGCCAAGCTAAGTTGCTAGCTAGCATTAAACTTGTCTTGTAAAAAACAAAAACAATTCATCTTAACTAGTTAACTACACATGGTTGATGATATTACTAGTTTATCTAGCGTGTCCTGCGTTGCTTATAATTGATGCGGTGCCTGTTAAATTATCATCGATTCACAGCCTACGTCGCCAAACGGTTGATGATTTAAGCACATTCGCGAAAAAAGCACTGTCGTTGCAGCAATGTGTACTTAACCATAAACATCAATGCCTTTCTTAAAATCAATACACAAATATATATTTTTACAACTGCATATTTAGTTAATAT
This sequence comes from Oncorhynchus masou masou, assembly GCF_036934945.1. NCBI lineage: Eukaryota > Metazoa > Chordata > Actinopteri > Salmoniformes > Salmonidae > Oncorhynchus > Oncorhynchus masou. The sequence continues at coordinate 54,350,659 of NC_088223.1, forward strand.
TGCCTGCTAGCATTCATTTATTTTAACTAGGGAAATTGTTCTGTGCAAGCAGTCAGGGTATATGCAACAGTTTGGGCTGCCTGGCTCGTTGCGAACTGCGTGAAGACCATTTCTTCCTAACAAAGACAGTAATTAATTTGCCAGAATTGTACATAGTTATGACATAACATTGAAGGCTGTGCAATGTAACAGCAATATTTAGACTTAAGGGATGCCACCCGTTAGATAAAATACGGAACGGTTCAGTATTTCACTGAAAGAATAAAAATCTTGTTTTCGAGATGATAGGTCATTAATATGGTCGAATCCGGAAACTAAGGCTCGTATTTCTGTGTGTAATATTATAATTAAGTCATTTGCCAGCAGCTCTTCACTGTGCTTCAAGCATTGCGCTTCCTGACGGGCCGCCGACAACGATGAGACAGCCTATAGGTAGGAGGTCAGAGACCTGGCTGGGTGGTGCCAGAATAACAACCTATCCCTCAACGTAACCAAGACAAAGGAGATGATTGCCTGCCATCCAGGACCTCTTACACCAGGCGGTGTCAGAGGAAGGTCCTAAAAATTGTCAAAGACTCCAGACACAGACTGTTCTCTCTACTACCGCATGGCATGCGGTACCGGAGTGCCAAGTCTAGGACAAAAAGGCTTCTCAACAGTTTTTACCCCCAAGCCATAAGACTCCTGAAGGAAATCACACACACAGAACGAGCTGTATGGCTGGTGGCATTGTCATGCTGGAGGGTAGTGTCAGGATGAGCCTGCAGGAAGGGTACCACAAGGGAGGATGTCTTCCCTGTAAACGCACAACTCTGAGATTGCCTGCAATGACAACAAGCTCAGTCCGATGATGTTGTGACACACCGCCACAGACCATGACGGACCCTCCACCTCCAAATTGATTCCGCTCCAGAGTACAGGCCTCGGTGTAATGCTCATTCCTTCGACGATAAACGCGAATTTTGCTTGGCTTGGGCGGTATCCAGATCATCAGTGTCCTCATCCCTGGACTGACGGTATTACCGACATAGCACACGAGTGGGCGCTAAAAATGCAATAAAAGACCATTGGACCTCTGCAAATTCTTTTAGAATTCTGGTACAAATTAATTACAAAATCACAGATGCTGTTAGCTAAAATGCTAATGACTGAAAATGAACAATCTAATTGCAAAGACAGGCACATTCAGCTCGAAGTTATACAAGTATAGCTAGCAGCTAATGGATGTCATTTTTGGTGGGTGTGTATATTTATAAGCGAAAGTAAACAAGAGAAGTTGTGCAAATATACAAAGTTGTGATGCATGCTTTTCTGAAGAAAGAGCAACACGTGTACACTGAGCACAGGGGAGAATAAAAGAGGAATTAAAACACTAGTAGGAAGTACATAGGGAAAAAAATGGCAACTGGACTTCTGGCAGAAAGCCATTATTACATGACCAAATGTATGTGGACACCTGCTCGTCAAACATCTCATTCCAAAATCACGGGCATTAAATACAGTTGGTCCCCCCTCTGCTGCTGTAACAGCCTTCACTCTTCTGGGAAGGCTTTCCACTAATGTTGGAACATTGCTGCGGCTTCCATTCAGCCACAAGAGCATGAGTGAGGTTGGGCACTGATGTTGGGCATCTGGCTCGCAGTTGGCGCTGCAATTCATCCCAAAGGTGTTTGATGGGGTTGCGGTCAGGGCAGTCAAGTTCTTCCACACTGATCAACAAACCTTTTCTGTATGGACTTTGCTTTGTGCACGGGGGCATTGTTATGCTGAAACAGGAAAGGACCTTTCCCAAACTGTTGCCACAAAGTTGGAAGCACAGAATCGTCTAGAATGTCATTGCATCCTGTTGCGTTAAGACTTCCCTTCACCTACCACTTTGCGGCTGAGCTGTTGGCCAAGACAAGTCATCAGTGGCAAAATAAATTCAACCACACCTTTGTTTCATTACAAAAGCGTAGAGCAACATCTGTCCAGTGAAGTCCAAACAGTTACATGGCCTACAGCATGGCGAAGCAAGGTAAATGTGTCCGACAATTTCGGACTACTAAACGATTGATTTAGAACCACAGAGAACTACCGCAAGTCGCAAAGAAAACAGGAGCGGCCTCCACTCTTCCAGCACCATTTCAACATCTACTCACCTATGATAAGTCTAATACAGTGACAACTAAAAGATACCAAAAACTATTTAGCCCAGTCAAGCTAAATATATTGTGGCTGTCCATGGTAGTGATTTCTGTGTGCAAGTAGAAAAAAACATGTGGACCCATCCTACTTGTAGAGGAGTAATGCCATCCTCTTTCATGTTGCCTAAACTGTCATACAGAGTACACACTTTTTGTTTATGTTGTCCTAGTCTACCTGGCTAAAATGCTTGCTCGCTTGCCTAACTTACTTTCATGGACAACGATGCACCAGGCTAGCTAGTTAACATTAGACTTCTACATTTTAATTTTATTTAACTAGGCAGGCAAGTCAGTTAATTAAGAACAAATTTTTATTTCCAATTACATCTAGCTACATATTGAACTTCCATCCTCTCAGGCCAGGGGCACAATGTATGAATTTATGGTTGGATCAGAATCATTGGCCAGAACGAAGAATTAAGCAAAACCACAAGTCCAAATCCTTATCTTCATCCATGGCTAATTTAGGAAAATGACAATTTTAGCTAGCTAGTCAACACAATGAGATGCAACAATCCAAGTGGTTTTTCGTCAATGACATTTGGCTTCTGATGTGATCAGTCTGATGCTTTCTTGACACTTTTTTTGGTGCGCCAAGACCATTCACAGCTGAGCTCACTCAGTTGCTTCCTCTGGTGAGATACATTTCCTTCAATTTGCAAGAGGCTGAATGTATGAAAACAAAGAGACGAAAGATACAACTTAATGTATAATTTTTTTCATACATTTTTTGGGGAAGCCTGGCTTCCATTGACATCCATGAACACACACCACTGCGTATCTAACAACAAAAACATGTTTTGGCCAAAGCATGGAAGGCTTGGCGCATTCTTATTTGCATGTCCAGGCAGGTAACTGAATGTGCAGCACCTAGCAAAGGAAACATTCCGGAATCCAGAGGCCCCATGCTAAGCGCTGCGGTCATAAATTTCCTGTTCTCTGCTGGGTGCTATGGCATGGTGAGCCATATTGTCATCTGCTTAGTTGTGTTGTTCAGTACAATAGACCCTTATGAATACCACAGCTGGCCCATTCTCCCCCAACACCAATTAAAGAAGCATACATTCTTCTAACCCAGGATAATCCATCTCCAGAGACTGGTTCAGCTCATATTCAATCCAACATCCTGGAACATACACATGATGGGACAATTCTCTTTCCAGGGATATCATTTTGGGTGCTATTTAATGTGATAATGACAGGACAAAGCATTAGTTAGAGTGCACGCCTGCACGCTGTGCTTTGGTTCCAGTGAGACGGCGGTGTGTAACAATGGGAAGCCTGAGATGAAAATGCAATCCAAACAAATCAATGTCCAGGTGGCACACTTACAAGATCTAGAAGCCTCTAGGTTAGGGACGCTTAAGCTACATACAAGGTTCAGTTGTTTGAGCCGGCCAGAAAAGTGATCAACTGACCAAGGTATTCCTGTTTGATATTACCACCAGCTTTTACATTGTAGGTTGATTCACTGAGTGATTTAGCAATCATTTGACACAAACGCAAATTGATAGAAGAACCATTGCCTAAATGAGTTTGTCATCGGTCTTCTTGACTGGCACTGTCCCACTCTCATACTGACAACACTGGAACTCAGTTGTCCTGGGTGTAGGTACCGAACCCCATAGACCTCTCTGGCACTCACCTCTGCATAGCTCATAAGTGACGGCTTTTATTTAACCTTTATTTAACTAGGCAAGTCACTAACTACAGTGTATACAGTTCAACCATGGAGCCCATCTCCCCATCCTTAATGAAAACATACATTTTGTTGTTGCTGCATTTATTCTACAGCATACTACACCACATAAATATCCATTGTTCCTTTGCATGTAAAACCCCCAACTAACTCAATGGTCTAACTAACTAATGGTCACAGCAGCAGCTCATCTTTGTCCACAGACTGACCAGATGCCTGACGGATGCTGATGAGGGGCCACAGAACAGAGCTGTAATTCTAAACCTCTGGGCCCGGTTTCTCAAAATCATCTTAAAGCTAAGTTCGTCGTTAGAACCTTTGTAGGATCATCGTCTAGTCTCCAAGAGTTTCCCAAAAACATAGTTATTAACTTGAAAACCTAATCTAGAACAGCTAAGTGTGTCGTTAGATGCTTTGCCCTTCTGCGTTACTTTATAGATCTCCTCGAAACATAGATAAACCATGTGATTCTGTCTCTGTGACCGCCGATAACTTCCGACTACAAACGCAAAAGTTTCCAATGTCTTCGCAATTGATATAAACAAGCAACGTATAGCCTAAAAAGATGCTTAAATGAAAAAATATAAAATAGTAGGCTATAGGCCTATTTCAATCATATTGAAATACATTTCATGTTCAATCAATCGAGTTCTATTTTGCTACTTGTAGGCTCAATATATTTACCGAATGTGTAACACTAACATGTGCGCAATGATGTGCCAAATCAGTGATTTAGTAGGCGATCTGTCGGTATCCAGATCGTCATACCGGGATATTCGGTAATACCGGCACTGAACACAAAGGGCACTGTTTTCAAACACCACTGATACTCTCATTCGAAGGTTAGCAATGCTAACAAGTACATGTAAAAGCACAGAGAATGCTAACTAACTGCTAACAAGCACATTGCAAACATTAGTGTCTGACCTAAACTATTCAAGTAATAAAAAAATGCTACTCACAGTTTGCTGTGTGCACAAAATAAATATTAGACAGCAAGGCTTTTGATCCAGAGGATTGTCTGCTGAAACTAAGCCAATGCTGTATTTTATAAGAAGCTAACAGGGTAGCTAGACAGCCAACTAACTACTAAATTAGAAAACCAAATACACAACTCCAGAGCATTTAGCACATTTTAAACAGTTAACTTAATAGTTCAAAGAAATCTAGCCGGCAAACATTTAGTTGTGAATTCCATATTGTAATCAGATCACAGTGAGTGACTCACAAGGCTCCGGTCTCATTGTTGTGTGCTTGTAAACAAAAACCACTTGACTGGGGATTACCGGTAAATTTAATAATAAAAAATATTTACATATTTGAAATGAAGAACACAATCTTCCTTATCTCCTAATGTATTGAGAAAAAACGTGCTACTAATGTTCACATTTATTAAAAAACTTCAAATAAATAGTTGACTGTATTGAAAAATAATCCCGTGGCTTTTTCCAAATACCCAGGTATACTTTCCAAATCTATGATTTAGTGCATTTTTATTGGGTAAGCATTAGAATAAACCACAATATTTTCAGCCATAGGTTGTAATGGGTATAGAAGCCCGTTCCCGCCACCAATAAAATTAAATCTGACTATGAGTTATGAGATAGTTAAATAAATAAAATGACTTACTAAAAGCAAGTCAGTTAAGAACAAATTTTCATTTACAACGACGGCCTACCAAAAGGCAAAAGACCCCCTGCGGAGACGGGGGCTGGGATTAAAAAATAACTGATGTAGGACAACACACACATGACAAGAGAGACAACATAACATAAGACAACAACATAGCAAGGCAGCAACACAACATGGGAGCAGCACAAAACATGGTACAAACATTATTGGGCACAGACAACAGCACAAAAGGGCAAGAAGGTATAATTAGGGTTGCTACATTCCAGGAACTTTCAATAAATGCACTGGTTTTACAAAAATCCTAGTTTGACATTTACGTATTTCCTGCTTACTCCATCCTGAATCCTAACTACCTCTAACCGGGATTTCCGGACACCGGGGGAATTTATTGAAAGTAACAGTCATTTTGCAACCCTAGTCATAGTTATGAGACAGGTTTAGGCAATCGGTATCACATGAACTCAATGTGCACTTTGCATCAGGCCCTCAACTTTCAAGGATAATCTTATGTATATCCTGAAGTCAATCACCCATTGTATACGTGTGCGTGAGAGTGAGCGAGCAAGAAAGCGTGTGTGGTGATTGTTTCATATTAATGGATTGGAGAGTTTTGTTAAAGTGAGTTGGTGTCTGTTTGATGACATCTGGTTGACATCAGATTGAATTAATTCAATTAAATCCATTAAAAAAAAGGGGAAACCTGGGATTGGTACCACCTTTTGGGGGGTTTTAAATTATTGATATATAGCCATAAGGCACGCACGTACACAGTTTGGGCTCTACCTGTGCAGAGCACATGCCTCTTTTCCCTTCCCGTCTCCAAAGTGCCCTTTTGGGTGGTGGTATAATGTCACCCAAAATAACAACTTGATACATTTTTTGTCATTGTTGTCACTTGTTCGGAACCCACTGCCCGCAAGTCATCATGACGTTGTTAAAAACACACCCCTGTCCGTTGGTTGCGCCTGTTGATCTGCCCTGTACGGAGATAGCATGCACACGTTTGTGCCCGTTTCCCAGTCTGCCCTGGTCGAAGATTGTGCATGCCTGGTCACCAGTCAAGTGTGTGTGTGTGTGTGTGTGTGTGTGCGCGCACGCGCATCTAGCTACCTAGTTTAAATATTAACAATACTGCCACAGCAGTATAAGATTTGATTAACACTTGATTGAGCCTTCATCGTCAATATTCGGTCTGGTTGGCTGATACCCGCAGCAGAGAGAGGCAGAAAGACAGTGAGGAGCGGCTACATCAACAACCCTCCGACCCAACTCTATCCATCTTCAGTCTGAAGTTGCACATGTGTCAGGGAAGCAGCAACACAGGTAGTCTAGCTAACCACCTTATTACTCTATACCAGTATTGATGCATGGACCGGTTTGGGATTTTACTTCCCTGTCTATAAAGTTGTTTCAATGTTTAGTTTGTTAAGTGTGATACGCAACTCAGGCTGCATACCACACCAAGCCCTGCCCCTCAAGGAGAGAGCAGTTGTTTAACCATGGAGTTACAAATTTTCTTGCCATTCACTCTGAAGTCTGCATGGTCAAACGGATGCAAAAGGATGTTGGTGAAAATGATACTGCTTTCCACAAGCTTTCTACAATTAAACTATTAGTTTGTGTTCCTTACTCTCTGCTAGTTTGCCTTAGCCACTAATGCTAATCACTAGTTAGCTAGCTTGCCAAATGTACCAAGAGTCAGAGCAAACTTAGATCGCTAATACAGCCCGGTACCAGTACTACTGTAGGCCTAGATAATCATGTTGTTTGTGCAACGGTATCTTAAATCAGAGAGGAATAGGTGAAACATGAATAGTTTAGCTAGCTGGCTAGCTACATAAGGTATGAAAACATGGAACGTAACATCTAATTAGGGTTCCCTGGAAACATTGATCAACCCTTTGGTTCTTACCCTGTCAATAATTCCTCCCTGGTTTATTGATTTGTTATGTCAAACAACAATGCGTTCAAGGTGCTGCCCACTATATGTGACTTGTTTCAAAAAACTAGGCGTATGTCGCGTGTCACTACTTCACAGGAAAGCAATTTGAAAGTAAACCTTCGACAGAAATGCCTTCTGGAACATGTGAACTTTCATGTGCCTAAATAACAAATGTGTATGCCATCTGTAAATATGAATAGAATTATGAGCCTAGTTGGTTTAGCCACAGAAAAAGAAAGCAACCTTCCCACTAGCCATGATTGGCTGAAATAATAAGTGGGCTGGACATGCCATCAGATGAGTTCAGATTGGTCTGTCATGTAGCACGCTTCTCACCATTGAGCTGGTCAGGTAGGTAATCCTGTCTAATATATAATATATAAATAATATATATATATATAGTAGAACTGCATAAGTGTTGCTCTCCACTTTCTGGAGGACTGAGTTTTGAAATCAGTGAAATTAGAATATGATAGCTAAGGTGATGGAGAAAACACCTGTCTCTGGATTACATCTTCAAACTAAGGGCAACCATGGCATCCGTGACGAAGAGGGAGAAGCATCCACCCATGTATACAGGTAAGAGTTCAGCCAGCTAAAGTATCAGATATTACACATTTCTAATTTTGTCATAAAGTCATTTTCATTTCAAGTTAGTGTACTGTTAGCTAGCTAACATTATGTGTATGATCTGTGTAGTAATATTATTTGTATCTAAAACATTAGCTGTCAGAGCAGCTTACCGATCACTGTACACAACCAATTACCTCATCCCCATATTATTACTTACCCTCTTGCTCCCAGTATCTCTACTTGCACATCATCTGCACATCTATCACTCCAGACTTAATGCTAAATTGTAATTATTTCACTTCTATGGCCTATTTATTGTCTACCTCCTTACTCTTCTACATTTGCACACACTGTACATAGATTTTTCTATTTTTCTTTCCTAATGTGTTATTGACTGTACGTTTGTTTATGTGGAACTCTGTTGTTGTTTTAGTCGCACTGCTTTGCTTTAATCTTGGCCAGGCCACAGTTGTAAATGAGAACTTGTCTCAACTGGCATACCTGGTTAAATAAAGGTGAAATACAAATGAAAAAAAAATCTGAGCCATTTGCTTTGCTAGTTAAAGCCTAATGTTAGCTAGCTAACATTGAACCGGGTTGGTTAGCTCAAGCAGGGTAGTAATGTCATGAGTTGGGATTATGGTTCATTGTTTACCTAGCTAGCTACATGTCTTAACAAAAGACTACACTATGCAAGTAACCATTTCAATAGAATGTTAATGATGTCACTGCGAAAACTGTTGATAGCCAGAGTGAATTTACCAGCTACATCTATCTATTTGCATATAGGCAATACAATCCTAATCGGAAGCGTTTTATCTACAACAAAATCTCTTGCATAGTTTGTTTTGTTTCGGTATGCTGCATTGAAAGTGACTAATATGGCATTGATTCAATCACAATTGCCACAGTAAAGAGAAACGTTGATAGTGTTAACAGGGAAAACTCTAGAAAGTTTAGTGAAGTTCAACCTCGTGCTTCTCTCCGTGGGCTGATACTTCTTATGCACGGCAGTCTTGGGGCTACTGCACGGCAGTCTTGGGGCTACTGCACGGCAGTCTTGGGGCTACTGCACGGCAGTCTTGGGGCTACTGCACGGCAGTCTTGGGGCTACTGCACGGCAGTCTTGGGGCTACTGCACGGCAGTCTTGGGGCTACTGCACGGCAGTCTTGGGGCTACTGCACGGCAGTCTTGGGGCTACTGCACACCCACGTAGGCAGCTTAGAGGAAACATTGGTTGCCACCCTAGGGTCATGACCTACTCGTTAAGGATATTTAGAACTTTTATTAATCAAAACATTTTTTTTTAAATCTAAAATATTGTGATATGATATTTTGGCCATATCACCCAGCCCTACACCAAATACAAAAGCCAGCCATATATCATGAGTTAGATGACGAATATTATGAAGTTACTATTGATAAAAGCATCAAAGATAAAGAAATCGAGCAAGCAGATTTAAAGGAGCTGGGGAGAACTATGTCTTAACCAATATTTGTCTGGTAAATAAGGAGTAAGTGCAAACAAGCTAGATGAACAGTCAAACACTTGGCAGCCTGTGAAAAGGTGTTTGCATATACAGCAGTCAACAGAGTGACTGATTGCAGAGATATGACTGTTGGTGATGGCATTTAATCAGATGTGTTAAAATGTAAAAGATTAGACTGCACCGACTTCATTTGATGTAACAACTTTTTTTAAACTTTTTTTTTGTTATATAAACACTGGAGGAGGTACAACGCCTATTAAAAAAAACATATGAAAGAAATGTGTACATTCAACAAGTAAGTTTGTACCACACTTTCCGTCAACCTGGACTCAGGGGTAGACGTAACATAGTAAATGTAAATCTGTCCTCCTCCATTTAGTATGATATGTTACATTTCGCATGGTATGTATTTATTTGTGGATATCCATCATCCATTTCATATGATATGTACAAATTACAATTCGTACAATATGTTATGAATTTGTAAAACGTATAATATGTTGCGAATTCCAATTTGTTGTGGCTAACGTTAGCTAGGTGGATAACGTTAGCTCAGTGGATAACGTTAGCTAGGGTTAGAGGCAATGTGCCCTTCACTCTAAGGGCCTGCCACACAGAAGAAATAGCAGCCTGTGCAGAGAAGCACGAGATAGAACTTCACTGAACTTTCTAGTGTGCGAATTGTGATCGAATCAATGCAATATTAGCCACTTTCAATAAAGCATACCAAATCAAAATGAACTATGCAAGAGATTTTCTTGTAGGCTGAGCTCATTGGAGTAGGATTCTAATGCATTGATAGGCCCATACTTTTCACATATCGGTGCGCCATAACCAATCCAAGCTGCAGTATCCCTACATGCAAATAGACCATTGCCATATATGGATCTGTGTTGTTTACTTCGAACTGGACTGCGTTTACAGCATGTCGCAAGAAGACGTACTTGTTTTGAGCTCAAAGCAAGAGCTGCATAGAGTCACGTGTGTACATTTGTTCATATTCGTTGCTAGTAAGTGAGTTATTAGCCCAGTTATAGCTCATTTCTAGTCAGCAATGGGGGAATGGTTTCTTCCTACAAGAGCACAAAACATGTACATTTCTAACCATCTTTGAAAAGCAAGTCAGGTAAAGAGCTTTTTTTCCTGTCTTAAAGGGGAAGTGTTGTATTGGAGACACGCTTGAATAAGCTAAGTAGCCCAATAGGCAGACGGTAGCATAGTTTGTCTGATTCTCTGTGACAAGTGGATAAACAGTCTAATGCCAAACCCGACATGTTTTTTTCTCCAAAAGTCTCATAGAATGTAGGCTTACATTGTACAACACACATCGGCTGCTACTATAGGCTGAATGATAGAACAGCTGTGTAAAAATGTTATGGGATGCGTTTTCCCCATTGTTTTTTTATGGAAGGCAACTCAGATAGGCTACATTTTGATCAAATAGCCACAGTAGCCTACTTGGTCACTGTTATAACTAACTTAAAGCAGGTGCAGCCTCAGTGTTCACAGTATACGTGCACCAGAAGCTGCACAGAACTTTCACAATGTTCCAGTTTGCACTCACCAGACCTGACATTTGCGCAGTGATGCATTTTTTTTTAAAGGAACATCGGTAAGGGGTTATGGTTAGAGTTAGGGGAAGGGTTAGCTAACATGCTAAGTAGTTGCAAAGTAGCAAAATTGCTAAAGTTGTCCGTTATGACATTCAAACGCGCAACTGTTGGGTTGCTAGACGTTCGCATTATACACCCATCTATCCATCTATCCTCCTTTCATTTTTTACTTTAAGTAACCATACCAAACAAAATATCATACTAATTTAGGTGTCTTGGATTTACATTTACTATGTTACATCTAGTCTATGAGACAAGGGTGTTTACATTTAGGCTTCAGTGCCCAATAAACAGACTTTCTTTATGACTGCAGTATTGTCCTAACATGCCCTTTTTCTGATCAATGATCTGAAACTGGTAACATTGCATATTACATGATTCAACATGATCCTTTCAATTAATTTGAGTGGGATTAAATCTGACAATTACAGTGCAGTGCACCCCTTTGGGAAGAGGGATACTCATGCAAGACATTACAAGAAGAGCCCTGCCCTCTGTGTTGAGTGCTCTCCAAATGTTGTTGGCTGTGGTTCAATAAACACACACACCTTATAGTCAGACTGAGGCTGACTGAACAAACCACTAGTCATGATATCCTCAAAACATTTCTCTATTTCTATTACTTTTCTTCACCATGCGTCTCTAGTTTTGTCCCCTCTTTGCCATCAAGACTCCCTTCAAGTTTAGGCAACATCAATATAACTCAAGAAATAGGGAGTGAGGCTAGTGAATCGGTTTACCATGTCAGATTGTGCTTGAAGTTTTCATCCTAGTAAGGCATTCCTTTGATTTTACAATTTCCTCCATCACTAATGCTGATTTACGCAAGTAAAACACAGGGTCGGTTGTAATTAAACTACATAGTGTATTGCCATATCCACATGAAAGATATTCATAAATCTGCATACAATTAGCTAGTGGGTGAGTGTTCTCCAGTCCAGATTGTGAGCTTTGTATGCTAAACCTAGAAGTTGAGTGAAAACATGGTAGAACATTTCTACTTAATGTTAGACACAATGGAAAGGCAAAACTGTTTTACCCGAGAGGCAGATAAAATGCTTACTTAGTGGATCATGTGCTGAAACGGACACAATGGGCATAATCTTTGTACATAGCATTGGTCTCTACACAGAAATTCACAATGCACATTCAACACTAAAAACGTAGTGCTGGTAGGCCAATCTTAAATTCAACGTCTGCTAAATGACTTAAATGTAAGTTACAATTTAAACTTGAGCGATATCTTACCTGCACCATGGTCATAACATGACATGGATTCAGTAGGTATATTACTGTCTTGGTGGCGAATTTGAATCCGACCTCTACTCCAAACGTCATACACAGAGCAACCAGCAACAGGTTCTTGCCGAAACTGTCCTGTTTCGTCCTTGGCCCATCTTTCGCAATCTCTTTGAGTTCTTTACAAATGTTGATTTTTCTCAATGCGACGACAACTTCCACGATGGAAATCAGAACCATGACAAAACTCTCGCTGATACGTTGTTGCGGTGCAAGAAAGGCGGCACATTCTGGGCCCCCGTTGCCTTCAAACTTTGGGTCCACGCCGCCATACAACCAGTCTAAAAGACTGTAAATGTTATATCTAGACATATTCCTCTTCTCGTGTTGGAAAAGGTAGGAACAAGACGGAATAAAAGACAGTACACTGACTTCTTGTCGAAACATGAACTGCAGTATTTCACCTCGGCAGTGATCTCTATAAAGCTGAGGCAGAAATGTATCCACCAAAGCTGCCACCGCCTCCTATTCTTGACAAGTAGTAATAGTAGCAACAAATCAGCTAGCTTGCGTGGACGGGAACTCGGTGGCGAACAGTGCCAGACCAAATTCCAGAGTGGGTGTCTCTAGCAAACTATAGCTACTTCTCATTGACATGGAAACGTGGACATTCAAATGACAGCAATGATTACAGTAGCTAACAGCATGTCATGGCCAGGTCACCAATTTGCAGTGGAAAATAGCTCACTGCAAGCAATTGCTAACGTTAGCTAGCAGGTGGCAGCCACATCCGTTTGCCAAATACATTGGCTAACCGGTAGGAAAAAAAATAGTCAAACAATTTATAAAACGTCCAGCTGTAGTTCTTCCGATGCTATATCTCACCAAGAGAGGTAATTTTCAGCACCCAGTTGCACGATGTGTCACAAACCAGAACTATTTTACATCGATCCAGCACAAGTGTGAAAGTAGCTACTGACTGTTAGCTTGCTACTGTATCTAACTAAATGGTTATATTACAACTATATGTGATTTAACGTGCATCACAAGATACAGTTCTTGCTGCAGCGATATTTTATATTAAATAATGTTATAGCTTTGGTCACAAAACCAGTATAGCTCTTTACATCCAGTTAGTCGTGAACCATTTCAATTTGTCTCTACACTAAATTACTTCCTGGATTGGATAGCTGCATTTTCCCCCGCCTTCTTTCCAAGTAACGTTCAGTTAACCCTTGATGCTAGACCCTAATGTGTACCCATACTGTATGCCTATAAACGTACAATATTCTTTATCTGATGCGTAAAAAATATACAAATACATTCAATAAGAATTTACAACAGTGTTCAAGATTTATGGAACAGTTTAAGAGAGAGGCAAACACCATTGAGGTTTTAAAAATATAATTTGAGATAGAAACCAATGTATTAAGCTGTTCAAATAAAGTTTAGAATTATTATTTCAGTTGACAATTAGAGACACTTTAATTTAGTGGACCTATGTTGGGTGTAGCCATAGGGTGTGTCTTTCGCAGTATCCTCAGCAATCGGCGTATTCGATTATGCTGAGCCGCGGGGCATCGGGCGAAAGAGGGGTGAGAGGAGCGTCATGCTTAAATTGAACGGTAATCTGTGCCATTAAGTCTTGTTGCGGACAAGGCAGCATTGTGCATTGTCCAGAAACATACAACATGTCTTTTCCATACATTTTTTAAATCAAAATCAATCACTTTTGCATGGGGAAGACAGAATCCTAGTAATTACTTCACGTGCTTAAAAACGTCACTTTTGTTTTGAGCCGATTTCGCCATAGGCTTTGAACGGGGCAGCTGGCTCACGCCCGGGAGGCAACCCGGTTCCAAATCGAAAGCATTCAACTTTCAGCCGATTCTGAACAAGGCTATGCATGTGCCCGGGCGAGATGATTATGATTACTTCCTCTCTTATCTTGTTTGCAAGATTGCTCCTAGGACATTGTACATTGAAGAATTATCATAATCATCTCGCCCGGGCACATGCGTAACCTTGTTCAGAATCGGCTGAAAGTTGAATGCTTTCGATTTGGAGCGGGTTGCCTCCCGGGCAAATCCGAATTTTGAATCTTGGTCCACCAACATTTGGAGGGCCCTTAAGATCAGAGTCCCATCTCTTTGTATTATTATTATAATTGATTTGTATTTTATTTAAACTTTATTTAACTAGGCAAGTCAGTTAAGAACAAATTCTTATTTACAATGATGGCCTACACCGGGCATACCTGGACTGACCAAAACCTGGGCCAATTGTCCACACCTTATGGGACTCCCAATAATGGCCGGTTGTGAAACAGCCTGCCACACATCTATCAAAATGGCCCCGATCTTACATTTGTCCTCACCTCTACCCAGTGGAACATTAATATCAATTTTATCTTGTTTAAAGCTTTTTTGGCCATCTGGTCTACAATTTAATTCACTTCCACACACAAATGGACTGGGACCCAGTAGAATCTTACTACTACACCCATTCTCTCAATTCTCCATAATAACATGAATTCCTCCAATAGTAGGTCACTCCTGTTAGATTTGCCAGCTGATACACTATTCAACACAGACAGGGAATCTGAGCATGTTATAATTCTGACAGGTTGAACGTCCTCAATCCAGTCACTTTACCTCTACCTACATGTACATATTACCTCAATTACCTCGACTAACCTGTGCCCACACACATTAACTCTGTACCGGTACCCCCTGTATATAGCCCCACTACTGTTATTTTATTGTTGCTCTTTAATTATTTGATTTTGATTTGACAGCAACTACTATCTCCAACAGTTCAACTGAGTATACTGACAGTTAATTTGTTAGTCTTCTATATATCCCCACATCAAATTCAGGAATGTAAATCCTTGCTCTGGTGTGAAAAAGTGTAAAAATGCTTTAAAACTTCTTCCAATGTAATTGTAAACCAGTTTCCCTATATCACTGACTTCTGACAAATCTTTTACTTTCTTTACCAAGGTTAGATCAACAACAGGATCTGGGACTAACCATGGAGGAACATCCCTTATCACCACAGAGGGGCCAACCTCCAATTCCCTCAAACTACTCTCATCAGCAAGCTTTCCAATTGTCCAACCAAAACCACTGCCTAGTCTAATAGTATATTCCCTATTCCCTAGTCATCTAGAACAATAGCAGTGGGAGGATAAACCTCACAGCCTTTCAGCCTAACCCAATAAGCTAATGACAATTTATTACGCTGTATATCCAAAGGAATCTCATCTACCTCTACTAATAAGGCAACTGCTCGGCATCCGACCGTAAGGCGCAACAGAGGGTAGTGCGTAAGGACCAGTACATCACCGTGGCCAAGCTTCCTGCCATCAAGGACCTCTATACTGGGCGATGTCAGAGGAAGGCCCCAAAAAATTGTCAAAGACTCCAGTCACCTAAGTCATAGACTGTTCTCTCTGCTACCGCATGGCAAGCGGTACCGGAGCGCCAAGTCTAGGTCCAAAAGGCTCCTTAACAGCTTCTACCTCCAAACCATAAGTCTGCTGTACAATTAATCAAATGGCTACCAGGACTATTTGTATTGACCCCCCCCCCCCCTACTTGCTGTTTATTATCTATGCATAGTCACTTTACCCCTACCTACATGTATAAATTATCTCCACTAACCTGTACCCCCGCACATTGACTCGGTACCGGTACAATCTGTATATAGCCTCGATATTGTTATTTTACTGTGTTACTTTTAACAAATTTTTACTTAAGTATTTACTAAATCTTTCTTGAAATGCACTGTTAGTTAAGGGCTTATAAGTAGTCATTTCACGGTAAGGTCTACACCTGTTGTATTTGGAGCTTGTGACAATTACAATTTGATTTGATACAGATGTTGATTTAAATGAACCAATACATATCCTTAAAGCTATATACTCGATTCTGTCCAGCCTCTGAAGCCAAGTCTTCGTCGCTGTTCCAAAAACTATACACCCATTGCCAATTGGCGTCCTGATCAGAGCTCTATAAATATCCATCAACGATTGTCTGTCAGCACCAGAGACCAAGTGCATAAGATTCACCACCTTCTTACACTTTGTTTCAACATTTATGGCATGATCTTTCCATGTATATCGCTCATTGAACCAAACACCCAAATATTTGTACTTAAAAACCCTCCTCATAGACTGTCCATAATGAAACAACTGTATATTTTCAGCAACTTTCTTCTTTGAGAAGAACATACAGCAAGACCTGACCATTTAAAACCCCAGTCAATCGACCATCTTTCAACATCCTCTATAGCTTGTTGAATAAATTTGGTCACAAGATACTTTCCTTCCCCTCTTCCAAAAAGCTACTTCTTCAGCATATAGAGAAGCCCCAATGCCCCTACCTACATTTGAAAATACATTGTTAATCATAATATTGGATAAAATAGGACTGATAGCACTGCCTTGGGGAATACCATTGTCAACTCCGTAGGCATCAGATAAAATGGATCCCATTTTAACTTGAAAAGATTGAATAAATAAGAAGTTCAAAATCCAGTTATATAATCTCCCACCAATACCAAGTCTTTCTATCTTAATCAGTAGGCTCTCTCCATATAGTGTCATATGTCTTTTCAATGTCAAAAAAGACATTAACCATTACTTCTTTCATGACCAGAGTTTTTTTCAACTTCATTGCTCACCTTTACTAATGCATCCAAAGAAGATATATCTACCTTTACAGAATCCACTTTGACATTGACTCAATAAATCTCTATGTTCCAGGAAATAGGACAATCTGTTAACTATCATCTTTTCCATCAGTTTACACAAGTCAGAGGTCAGTGCTTTTGGTCTGTAACTATCAGCACATGAAGGGTCCTTACCAGGCTTTTCAAATGGTAATATTACTGCACCTTTCCAACCAGAAGGTAATTTTTATTTTATATTGAACCTTTATTTAACTAGGTAAGTCAGTTAAGAACAAATTCTTATTTACAATGCCGGTCTACGTCGGCCAAACACGGACGATGCTGGGCCAATTGTGCGCCGCCCTATGGGACTCCCAATCACGTCCGGTTGTGATACAGCCTGGATAGGTATAACCCCCTCACTTCAAATCGTATTAAATAATCCCAGGAGAACATACATAACCTCATCAGGTATATGGTTAAACATTACATAACACAACTGATTATGATCTTGGGCTGTATATCGACAGTATCCATTTTCTTCAAATCAAATGTTATTGGTCACATGCGCCGAATACAACAGGTGTAGAACTTACCGTGAAATGATTACGTACAAGCCCTTAACCAACAATGCAGTTCAAGAAATAGAGTTGATCAAATATTTACTAAATAAACTAAAGTTTTAAAAAATCAAATCAATCATAAAGTAACAAGAAAATGTACATAACAATAATGAGGCTATATACAGGGGGTACCGGTACCGAGTCACTGTGCGGGGGTACAGGTTATTCATGTTAATTTGTAAAGGGACTATGCATAGATAATAAACAGCAAGTAGCAGCAGTGTAAAAAAGGGGGAGGTTGGACCTAGATTTGGCGCTCCAGTAACACTTGCCGTGCGGTAGCAGAGAGAACAGTCTATGACTTGGGTGACCGGAGTCTGAATTTTTTTTGTTTATAGGTCCTGGATGTCAGGAAGCTTGGCCCCAGTGATGTATTGGGCCGTACTCACTACCCTCTGTAGCGCCTTGCGGTTAGATGCCGAGCAGTTACCATACCAGGCGGTAATGCAACTGGTCAGGATGCTCTCGATGGTGGAGGTGTAGAACTTTTTGAGGATCTGAGGACCTATGCCAAATCTTTTCAGTATCCTGTGGGAGAAAAGGTGTTGTCGTGCCCTTTTGAACACTGTCTTGGTGTGTTTGGACCATGATAGATGTTGGTGATGTGGACACCAATGAACTTGATGTACACATTAACATGAGCATGTAAAATCTCACTTGCATTGCATTATATACTTTGTCCAAATAACCCCACTTTGTACCCTAGCAAAAGTCTTCCCCAACAAGTCTGCTTTTTAAAAAATCAATTATGGCCATTTTTTACCCACAAACCCAGGCGAGATTAATCAAACCCCCTCATTATTAGTGCGTGCACGCCCTCTAGTGGTTTTCATTTTTCTTCACAGCTGAAGTGACCCAGGAAATTTCATAGGAGGACATATCATCTGATATCACTCCATGTCTGCACTCCCCTCCCTGAAGCTTGGGCTTTCCCACCTGTCCATGGAGAGAACCTACAGGAGATGGATAATCCATACAATGGACTTGTAGGGTTCATGCAGCAATGGCTTTTTTATTTTATTTACAAGAATATACTTTTTGGCTCAGAACTTGCATATCATTTGCATTGAACATTAAGTAGCTAGGATTAGAGAATGCAACCAAGATGTAAAGGTAAATGTGCCACCCTGTCTTGACTTAATCTGTGCTTTGGTTTTACCAACAAAAGCCGGATGTTTTAGTCTGATCTAATACTGGCTCCCTCCCAGTGAACATCAAAGACAATGTATATACAGACAGAAAAAAGCCCCACCCACACTCTGGGGTGGGCGGTAGTGATGAGCATTTACTTGCTGTACTTTGGGCTTCAAAACACTAAAAAGTTTCCCCTCTATGGATGCTGGTGTCAGTATGATTCACCAAAATGTTTATGCAAATGAAAAACTTCTTATGGAGTGCACAGCGAAAATAATGAAATTCTGATTTCTTGAAAAGATTATGAGATCACAGGAGGTCAACTTCGCCCCCACCCATCACACTCTCGCTGTTGTAAAAAGTTTTTTTTTATGTCAACACATACGATCCATACTTGGAAATGTCAAGTAATATCAAAGGCATAAACATTTGTAATAAGTGTCTTTAATTTTATTTTGTATTATTAAACTTTATCTACTTACTACTTTGTAGCTACTTGCAACTACTTAGCATGTTAGCTAACTCTTTCCCCAACCCTTAACCCTTAGCCCTAGGGTTCTGAATCTTTTTGGGCGACGGACCCCTTTTGTGATAGCAAATTCATCAGTGACCCCCTCATAATCAGAACACAGCGCGAGTGAGATAATAAATTGCATACAAGGAGTTTTACCATGACTTTGTGTACAAGGCCGGAGGTAACAAATCTCGGTTTCTTGGAAGGAACATTTTAAAGGTTCAGCTCTTGGCATTGGAGAGAGAAACCCCCAGTTTAAGCTCATTTCCTGCTATTCTAACTTTGGTAAAAAAAGTTCAAATTAAGATATCCTTCCCATCAATACTGTCCCAGCATCAACCGTTAGGGCCAGTTCTATGACTGTCTGGCAAATGTGTTACGAGCCTGTCATCTTGTGGTCATCACACAACACCTGTACTGAACTTTCAAGAATTAAGTCATAACAAGTCTGATAAACTTTTCAGAAAAAGTTGTGATCATAATAACCTTAATTGTTTTTGTTTTTTTAACAGATTCTTCTGAAAGTCTGTAAAAATGTAAATGTGAAATGAAATGTATTCATGAAATAAAAATGCTCCTTTACTGTTTTTTTTCTTAAATGAATGTACATCACCCTGGTCTTATGGCCTCATCCTTGTTTATTATTATTATCATTGCCATGATACTGTAGTAGCAAGAGAGAGGACAAAGAACAACACAACTAAAACTTTCACTAACATGATCTATTGTCTGTAACAAATAACATAGTCACTACTGTTGTATTCTGTTCTTATGGGGAAAAAAAGACAACAGAACATTTGCGAAAAGCACAAAAATCTGAAGTCATAATACACAATCCATTGACAATGTCAAATGAAACACTGTTCTCTCTCATCTTGACACTAAATATTAATATAAATATAAAGTATTATGAAGCAATATTATGAAGTAAGTACTAATCCAACTGCTAATGTTTAAAAGAAAATGTGGTTATTAAACTCCCTGCTAATAAAGTTCATAATGACACACAAGTTATGTTAATATTGAGCGTAAGTGCGTCAAAGAGCTACAAGAATTGGCTGAAGGGACATTCCCTAAAAGCTGACTAATTCATAATTCCCATCCAGGTGCCGGGAGAGACCCAGGGGAAATTTGATCGAGTGTGACATTACTAAACCATAGTCACTATCCCCTCCACTGTCACACAAACTCTTCAAGGCAACCCAGAGGAACCTGTCCTCTCAGACAACACAAACATAGGGCAAATCAATGTTTAAACAACTCTCTTCTGCAACCGAGGAAGTAACCTTTTTCTTCTTAGATTCTTAGAATTCGAGGTCTACTGAAGCAGGAAGGATGTGGAGCAATAGGCAGTGCTGCAGAGAGGCACCAAACGACAGATTCAGGTGGAGACAGGTCCACACAAACCAGCGGGTAGGTCTATGAAGAAATTGTTTCATCTTGAATGTTCATACAGTTTTAATGGTGAAATAATATTTATAAAATAACAAGCTGCAGGAGAATAAATGTATTGCAGCCTCTTGTATAGTTTAAGTCTTTAAAAAGCCAATATTGGCTGTTTCACATATCTAGTGGTTGAAAAGGAATCATCATGAAAGTAGATTTTAGATTCTATATAGTTGGAATAAAATGAGGCTAATTTGTTAAAGATGAAAAGATAAGATTCTGACCCTACATTCATTAAATATGGAAGTAAAGGTTGTGCCATTAACATTAAAAGTCAGATTTGGTAAATGTGACATGTTAACATGACCCATCCTTAATGAACATAGACATCACCCATCCTTAATGAACATAGACATCACCCATCCTTAATGAACATAGACATCACCCATCCTTAATGAACAGGACATTTCCTTGTGAGAAATGAATGTGTGAATGAATGTTGTAAAGGTAGTGTGGACACTCTTTGGAAATAAATATGTCAACTCTGTGAATGATAACTGGGGCATGGCGCTCCTTTCTCCGTCCTACAAAGACATAGACACTTTCACTTTAAAACAGCATGTAAAACACAACATGTGAGATTGGGCTTCTGACAAACCTTGCTGCAATGATATGTACTGTAACTCAAAGTTAATGGAGATGTAAGACTAGATTCAATTTTAATAAAGAATATATAATTGTATCATTTCCAAGTGTTTCTTGGGCTCAAGAAGTGGTTGTTTGTAATCAATAAGGCAAACATTTGCCTTTAAATTGCCAGGTTAGCATGGTTAAAATATATGCATCGCCATCTATTTTTATTAAAAACAATGGTTAGATCTTCACATCTCAAAGATTGGAAATATTTCAATTGCCATTGAGCTGCAGGCGCCTTCAAGACGGATCTGAACTCTCAACATGGATCACTAACACCAAGATGCCCATGGCTCACCCAGTACTCAGTGTAAGGTCTGTGTGATCAAAGTACAGCTACATCTGATTACTGGGTCAGTAATGACATTATAAGCTGCATGTGCCCAAACTGAGCACATCAATAGGTATGGGGACCATTATGCCAACTGTATTCTTGTTTAATAAAACACACCTTTGACTAAGTACAGTGTTGGTTATTATTTAGTGGTGTCTGCTAGACTTGTGTGATGAAGGGACAGAGATGAGAAGAGGAAGCCTCTTTAGACTATTGAGATGCAGCCTTTCTTAGCCAAAAACAACTCTCCTCTGCTCTACTTTCACTTGGAACATTTCCATTCTTTCTCACTTGGATACATTCAAAATAACAAAAACACAAAAGTATATTTAGTTGTCTTAACACTTTCATCAACTTTTCAAACCAGGATGTCCAACTTGGAAGAAAGATTGGAGTGAGATTTTACCCAGATGGCATCTGGGGGTCCTTCACCAGGAAAGTTGTAGTGGTTTAAAGCTAATTTCCTGGAATTCTATGTATTTTGACATGGCTTAGGCCTATGAAAAGTGTCAGGTGTAGTCAGAATGCTTTGAACATTAAATGAACACTCAAAATTCCACAACTTTGTTGCTTTGGGATTTTGGGGGAATTAAATTTAAGGTATACTAATATTTTTTGCAAACATACTTTTTAGGTGGTTTGACACTTTACTCAGACAGTAATGAAATTAGATGGGGAGACAGGCAAATGGGAGAAACAGTGGGATGGTCAGTGGGAATGCTCTGCACAGGAAATAATAATTAATGGTTGATGGCAGTGGTCTCCTTGTCCATAGACTGCTTTCAAGGTAATGACACAAACGTTTTGTCTTTTGTAATTTTGATGAACTATCTTTTTAAAAATAGGCCTGGAAGAAAATCCCGCTGGCTCTCCAGGAGGGTTGGCCACCCCTGAGCTATTTCTCAAGTGATGGGTATTTGAAAATGTTCTTGTAATAACAATACATTTTCTCAAAAACAAAATCACTCAACCTTCTATCACTCAATCTAATCAATATTCTAGTGGTTTACTAAATGAAGATCCTTGCCATCATCTTACTTTACATAGAAAAAATATGATGCATTGTGAGTCACCCGACCATCTCTGCCTAGCATGAGCACCGAGCTAAAATGTAAAAAATATATATTCTAGGCCTGGAGCATTTAATATCCAATGCTTATTTGTAGGAATTATTCAAAACTGTCTAAACTGCAAAAACTGCAAAAATACACAGCCTCAAATAATTCATTTTCAAATATCAGATTCCAAATCTATGACAACACTGCCAAAATTGGGAAGAAGAGGGATAATAAAATACTGTTCGTGTGGAGAATAACAGTAGTGTCCTTGCTGACAAGCACACTAACTACCTTTTATTTTAGCCCAATGTTAAGAATGAGAATTGTTCAACTGATCAGACTAAATAAAGTAAATTGATAATAAAATATCCTGAAGACAAGATTACATCAATCTTCCCCTACAATAAACCAAATGCAACCTTAAAGGTCCTCAATGATGTCACCATTGCCCTTGATTCTAAGTAAGATTGTGCTGCTATTTTTATTGACTTGGCCAAAGCGTTTGATACGGTAGACCATTCCATTCTTGAGGGCTGGCTAAGTATTGGTGCCTATTCGAGGTCTTTGGCCTGGTTTGCTAACTATCTCTCTCAAAGAGTGCAGTGTATAAAGTCAGAAAATCTGCTGTCTCAGCCATTGCCTGTCACCAAGGGAGTATCCCAAGGCTCAATCCTTGGCCCCACACTCTTCTCAATTTACATCAACAACATAGCTTAGGCAGTAGGAAGCTCTCTCATCCATTTATATCCAGAAGACACAGTCTTATACTCAGCTGGCCCCTCCCCGGATTGTGTTAAATGCTCTACAACAAAGCTTTCTTAGTGTCCAACAAGCTTTCTCTACCCTTAACCTTGCTCTGAATGCCTCCAAAACAAAGGTCATGTGGTTTGGTAAGAAGAATGCCCCTCTTCCCACAGGTGATATTACTATCTCTGAGGGTTTAGAGCTTGAGGTAGTTACCTCATACGAGTACTTGGAAGTATGGCTAGACAGTGCACTGCCCTCTCAGCACATATCAAAGCTGCATGCTAAAGTTAAATCTAGACTTCCTCTATTGTAATCGCTCCTCTTTCACCACAGCTACCAAACTAACCCTGATTCAGGTGACCATCCTACTCTTGCTAGATTACGGAGACATAATTTATAGATCGGCAGGTAAGGGTGCTCTCAAGCGGCTAGAAATTCTTTACCATTCGGCCATCAGATTTGCCACCGATGCTCCTTATAGGACACATCACTGCACTCTATTCTCTTCTGTAAACTGGTCATCTCTGTATATCCGTTGCAAGATCCACTGGTTGATGCTTATTTATGAAACCCTCTTAGGTCTCACTCCCCCCTATCTGAGATATATACTGCAGCCCTCATCCTCCACGCGTTCTGCCATCACATTCTGTTAAAGGTCCCCAAAGCACACACATCCCTGGGTCGCTCAACTTTTCAGTTCGCTGCAGATAGCGACTGGAACGAGCTGCAACAAACACTCAAACTGGACAGTTTTATCTCAGTCTCTTCATTCAAAGACTCAATCATGGACACTCTTACTGACGGTTGTGGCTGCTTTGTGTGATGTATTGTGGTCTCTACCTTCTTGATCTTTGTGCTGTTGACTGTGCTCAATAATGTTTTGTGATGCTACCATGTTGTTGTTATGTTGTGTTGCTGCCATGCTGTGTTGTGTTGTCATGTGTTGCTACTTTGCTATGTTGTTGTCTTAGGTATCTCTTTATGTAGTGTTGTGTTGTCTCTCTTGTTGTGATGTGTGTTTTGTCCTATATTTATATTGTATTTATACTGTATTTGTTTTATCCCAGGCCCCTGTCCCAGCAGGAGGCCTTTTGCCTTTTAGTAGGCCATCATTGAATAAAAATTAAAATAAATATTTGCATATTTATAATCAAACTTACACTATTGGGTTCACAATCCTTTTGACAAAATAATTTTCATAGTTATAAATCAGGTCATCCTGCCAAACTTCCCTGCTAAAACAGCGCTACCATGCTGCTCTTTTGACTGTTTTATAAACTCAGCAGAGAACCTTGCTCTCCATTCAGCTCCACTCTAATCTTGAGGGCCGTTACTTTAAAATGCAAATCCTTACATTGCTAGATCACAAGATAGGACAATGATAGAGGTTCCGTGCTTGATGTTAAATTGCGGTCTCAGTTGCTCCTATTTCAAAATGATTTGGAGCACAGTTGAAAAGTTAACACGCTATATACAATGGACTGATTAGAAAAATAAAATCAGTACATTCCAATGCGTGAGATATAAGAGGTGGGCGTGTGAAGAAAGTCAATATGTGTAGTGCTAGGGCAAAAAACAAAACGTACACCCAGGGGCCCACGACCGAGTTTTGGAAACCCTCAATTGAGCTATGGTCTAATGAACACCAGAAAGGTAGGATGTGTGTAAAGGCCCTATTCATCGAAATGGTACGGGCCAATTTTGTGATGTAACACGTGACATGTCGGATGGGCTGGGTTACAACCAAATGTATTGAGAAACATGGCCGAGAAGAATAAAGGTGAGAAACAAGTTAGCAATATCAATATTTTAAATATATTGCCATCGCTACCTATATCACAAAATGTAGTCTTTAATCTGAGTAAAGAGGTCAAATACCATCAAACAAATGCAGTTACGCTAATGCACATGAACACGGTTGTCCTTCGGAAGGTTAGCTAGCTAAGGTAGAATGTGTAACGTGGGTGGGTGGGTGTGTTGGTTGGTAGCTAGCTTTGGTAGGCTAACTACTGAACTAGCTAGCTACAACATTTTACATACTACGACAAACATTGGGCTAGTTCAATCACTTCGAACATGTATTACTCCTTAGCTGTTATGACATTACAGTATGTCTGACTGTTTACTGACAACTGCGGAGGTTATAGGACCCCGCCTACTTGTTTTACACTGAACCAAAATATTAACGAAACATGCAACAATTTCAAAGATTTGACTGAGTTACAGTTAGTAAGCAATCAGTCAATTGAAATAAATGAATTAGGCCCTGATCTATGGATTTCATATTACTGGTATCTGGTGTGACCACAATTTGCCTCGTGCAGGGTGACATCTCATTCGCTTAGAGATGATTAGGCTGTTAATTGTGGCCTGTGGAATGTTGTCCCACTCCCCTTCAATGGCTGAGCGAGGTTGCTGGATATTGGGGGGAACTGGAACACCCTGTGGTACGCGTCTAACCAGAGCATCTCAAACATGCTCAATGGGTGATGTATGCAGGCCATTAAAACCTGTCATTTCCAGCATCCAGGAATTGTGTACAGATCCTTGCGACATGGGGTTGTGCATTATCACGCTGAAACATGAGGCGGTGGATGAATGGCACGACAATAGGCCTCAGGATTTCATCACAGTATTTCTGCATTCAAATTGCCATTGGTTTAAAATGCAATTTGTGTTCGTTGTCTGTAATTTATGCCTGCCAATACCATGACCCCACTGCTACCATTGGGCACTCCGTTCACAATGTTGACATCAGCAAACCACTCACCCACACAACACCATACATCTGCCATCTGACCAGTACAGTTGAAACTGGGATTAATTTGTGAAGAGCATACTTCTCCAGCATGATAGTGGCCATCGAAGGTGAGAATATGTGCTTCACTGAGATGGTCTGTGCAGAAGTTCTTCGGTTGTGCAAACCCAGTTTCATCAGCTGTCTGGGTTGCTGGTCTCAGACAATCCCGTAGGTGAAGAAGCCTGATGTTTAGGCCCTGGGCTGGTGTGGTTGCAAGTGGTCTGCAGTTGTGAGGCTGGTTGGACGTACTGCAAAATTTTCTAAAATTATGTTGGAGGTGGGCTTATGGTATAGAAATTAATGTTAAATTCTCTGGCAACAGCTCTGGTGGACATACCTGCTGTCAGCATGCTCCATCAAAACTTGAGACATCTGTGGTGTTCTGATGACAACTGCACATTTTAGTGCCCTTTTATTGTCCCCAGCACAAGGTAATCATGTTTAATCAGCTTCTTGACATGCCACATCTGTCAGGGGGATGGATTATCTGGGCAAAGGAGACATGCTCACTAACGGGGATGTAAACAAATTTTGTGCACAAAATTTGAGAGAAATTAGCTTTCTATGCGTATGGAACAGCTTGTGGATCTTTTATTTCAGCTCATGAAACATGGGACCAACACTTTACATGTTGCATGGGTCAAGAATTAGCTCTACTGAGCTAATCACAAGTCTGTCTGACTGATGAGAAATCGATACCCATTAGATGTCTTTGGGCTGGTCTATTTTAGGCTTTTAATGCAGCTTTTCCCATTCTTGGTCCTCTAGGCCCCAAGAGGTGCATGTTTTTTTTTTTTACTCAACATAGTGGCTTCAAATGATCAAAGTTCTTAATTTTCTTTTACCCCTTTTTCTCCCCAATTACGTGGAATCCAATTGTTTTAGTAGCTACTAACTTGTCTCATCGCTACAACTCCCGTATGGGCTCGGGAGAGACAAAGGTTGGAAGTCATGCGTCCTCCGATACACAATCCAACCAAGCCGCACTGCTTAGTTTTTCATTTAAAATTATTATACAAAATTCTTGCAACCAATAGAATGCTCAGCAGATTTTGCTGCAACTAGACAGAATCATTACATCACTTGTTTTGGTACTGCTTGTATGTAGCTTGTTTTTGAATAATTGCAACACTTACCTGGAGCAAACTCTGTAAATAGCACTGCTGGGTGATTTGAAAAGTCAGTAAATCGAAAAATAATATAATACTCTTAGCAAACATTTGCTTCTTTAATTTGCAATCTGTAGACAATGACAATAGAAAGGTTCAGAACTTTGGTGAAATAGCACAGTTAAATGTATATATACAAATGGAAATCAAAACTGGATGGTGGGACTAAAAATAACAAAAATGAACTAATATAAAATATATACTGTCTGTAAAATATGTCTGTAAAATGTATGTATAAACTGGGAGTATATGTGGGGATTGGAAATTATGCAGATGTGGCGTAAGATACACAATGCACACATTATTTCTACTGTTGAGGCCATCCAACTTGCATTTCAGTGTCTTGCAAGGTCATGTGAGCCAAGGACGATTAAGCGTATGACACATTTTTAATTATTACTTTTTCTTCTAGATAAGAGTGAGGAGACCTTTGAAATCATGGACGTAGTAGAGTATGCCAAGAAACAGAGATGGTGGAACAAAATATTTGGCGAGAACTCTGGGCCCGTAGCAGAGAAGTATAATGTTGCCACCCAGCTTGCCATTGGTGGAGTGTCTGGCTGGTGAGTCGATCAGTCCTGAATGTGTTAATATTAAACAGAACTAAGCCATGAGAATCTGGTGGTGTAATTTAACCGGTTAAATTACTTGGCAGTTCTCTGTTTGACTGCTGTGTTTCCTCTTAGGTGTGCAGGGTATTTGTTCCAGAAAGTTGGGAAGCTGGCAGCTTCGGCAGTGGGTGGAGGCTTCTTTTTCCTTCAGGTAGGGCTTGACTTATTTACGTCAATTTATTTTCTTGTTTTGATAATCCTTAGTTCTAAATGATACCTGACCATTTTTTGGAGCCACATTTAACACAGATTCTGACACTCATGTGTCATTAGGACACATGGAGGTGTGTTATGACCATAGACTATGGCCGTGTCCGAAATCTGGCTTGCCTACTACTTACTTAAACTGCATACTGTGTACTAATCATACTACATACTATTTAGAATGTACTGTTTAGAAAAATAAAAAGCAGTAAGTCGCTAATATTAGCACATTAGGCTCAACCTACTGAGAATGCAACATTAATTCACAGTTGCGGTGATTCCTACCATTCGTTAATTTTGGTACAGCGTGTCCCCTTAGCTGTTTAGCAGCTGTTGTCAAACTCACACACAGGTTTGACAACACACTCAAAGACGAATCTGGCCGCATGAGGGGCACAGCATTCTAAAGCACTGCATCGCTATAGACCTGGTTCGATCCCAGGCTGTGTAACAGCCGGTAATGACCGGGATACCCATGAGGTGGCGCACAATTGGCCCAGCGTCGTCCGGGTTAGGGGAGGATTTGACCGGCTGGGATTTCCTTGTCCCATCGTGCTCTAGCGACTCCTTGTGTCGGCCGGGCGCCTGCAAGCACCCTTCGGTCGCCAGCTGTACAGTGTTTACTCCGACACATTGGTGCGGCTGGCTTCTGGGTTAAGCGAGCAGTGCGGCTTGGCAGGATCGTGTTTCGGAGGACCCATGGCTCTCGACCTTTGCCTCTCCCGAGTCCGTAGGGGAGTTGCAGCGATGGGACAAGCCTGTAACTACCAATTTGGATATCATGAAAAAGGGGTAAAAGTACAAGAAACGGAATAACAAAAAGACTATTCTCTTCCTCAAGTGTACAGCGAATTCTACGAGATGAAAATACAAAAAGAGTATGACATCCTGGCATTTAAAGCATCCAACATTTTAGAATGTCACAAACGACTATGGACAATTAGGGAATGTAATACATGGAAGATATCAATAGCCCTTTGTATGGAACATATGGGATGACAAATACACTGATAGAAATGAGTTTGCTCTAATTATTTCTCGAATGTTTGTTATTCTCAATGCAACCCTTGCCTAAGTACTTAGCATTAGGAAAGTGTAAAATGTGCTGTCAAAAGCTTTAGTAGTATTTTTCACTGTTAAATTTAATAATGCAAAAACACTGTTGGAGAAGAAAGTAAAAGTCCAATATGTGCCATGTAAAAAAGCTAACGTTTAAGTTCCTTGCTCAGAACATGAGAACATATGAAAGCTGGTGGTACCTTTTAACATGAGTCTTGTATATTCCCAGAAATTTTAGGTTGTAGTTATTATAGGAATTATAGGACTATTTCTCGTTCTATATACCTTTGACTATTGGATGTTTTTATAGGCACTATAGTATTGCCAGCCTAATCTCGGGAGTTGATAGGCTTGAAGTCATAAACAGCGCTGTGCTTCAAGCATTGCTAAGAGCTGCTGGCAAACACAGGAAAGTGCTGTTTGAATGAATGCTTACAAGCCTGCTGCTGCCTACTTCCGCTCAGACTGCTCTATCAAATATCAAATCATAGACTTAATTATAATATAATAAACACACAGAAATATGAGTCTTAGGTCATTAATATGGTAAAATCCGGAAACTATAATTTCGAAAACATAAAGTTTATTCTTTCAGTGAAATACGGAACCGTTCCGTATTTTATCAAACGGCTGGCATACATAAGTCTAAATATTGCTGTTACATTGCACAACCTTCAATGTTGTCGTCATTACGTCAAATTCTGGCAAATTAATTACGGTCTTTGTTAGGAAGAAATGTTTTTCACACAGTTCGCAACGAGCCAGGCGGCCCAAACTGCTGCATATACCCTGACTCTGCTTGCACAGAACGCAAGAGAAGTGACACAATTTCCCTAGTTAATATTACCTGCTAACATGAATTTCTTTTCACTAAATATGCAGGTTTTAAAAAATATACTTGTGTATTGATTTTAAGAAAGGCATTGTTTATGGTTAGGTTCATTGGTGCAACGACAGTGCTTTTTTCACAAATGTGCTTGTTTAATCATCACCCGTTTGGCAAAGTAGGCTGTGATTTGATGATAAATTAACAGGCACCGCATTGATTATTTGCATCGCTGGACAAGTTAGTTAAACTAGTAATATCATCAACCATGTGTAGTTAACTAGTGATTATGTTAGGATTGATTGTTTTTTATAAGTTTAATGCTAGCTAGCAACTTACCTTGGCTCATTGCTGCACTCGCGTAATAGGTGGTCAGCCTGCCACGCAGTCTCCTTGTGGAGTGCAATGTAATCGGCCATAATCGGTTACCGATTGTTATGAAAACTAGAAATTGGCCCTAATTAATCGGCCATGCCGATTAATTGGTCGACCTCTAGCATATACCCAGGTGGGTGATTGAACGCTGAACTGAGGTCCACACTCCAGTCCAGTTGGTGATGGTAATGCGCCTTAAAGTTGGTTTTCAACCGACATATAAAGTTCAAAGAAGATGAAGACAAAAGAAGACTGAAGGAGGAAAGATTACAAGAATCTGTGGCTTAATTGCCGGGGTAGAGGACCTTGTGCATTTCAGATAAAATAACAGCCCAATGTTTATATCCCTGAACAAATGATCTAGCTAGCTAGCTAAATGGCCATGAATGTTTCATGTGTTTCGACCTGTCCCCAAATTAATATAGGAGGTTGAGTTTGTTTTGATATTTCAACCTGCGTGTCCCCATCGCGTCTGGTGTGGAAGGACAAAATGAACATGCACGCGGACACACCTGGTCTAGTCAACATTGCATTTATGCCTTGTATCATATACATGTTTTGGAATATTTGTTATCTGTATCTATATTTTTTCTTGTTATTTTCATTGTCATTTAGGTCATTATTGTGGAGTCACTACAATGTTGTTGATCCATCCTCAGTTTTCTCCCATCACAACCATTTAAAATCGTTAATCAGTTTCCTTACTGTCCTGCAGCTCAGTTCAGAAGGACAACTGCATCTTTGTGTCTGGGTGGTTTTAATACATCATCCACATCATAATGATTAACTTGACCATGCTTAAATATATAGTAAATGTTTGATTTAATGTTGTAACCGATATACCAATCACTGAGGCTGTTGAAAAGCTCCCTGGTCTTTGTAGTTGAATCTGTGCTTGAAATTCAATACTTGATTGAGGGACCTCACAGATGTATTTATGTATGTATTGGGGACAGAGGAAGGGGTAGTCATTCAAACGTCTTGTCATCCCCTATTATTTCTCAGAGTCCATATAACTTTTGTGATTAGTTAAGCCAAATGTGACTTCTGAACTAATTTAGGCTTGCCTAAACAAAGGGGTGAATACTTATGGAACAAATTCATTTTTTAATTTGTAAACATTTGTAGAATTTTCTTTTCACTTTGACATTATGGCATATTTTGTGTAGATCAATGACAAAAAAAATACAATGAAATCTTTCAATCCCTCTTTGTAATGCAACAAAATTGGAAAACAGTTCACGGGGCTGCATACTTTATATAGGCACTGTATCTCTGTGGTTATGATGACCAAGTCACATTGCCATTATTGGTGGGTGTGATTAATTTCCTTCTAGATTGCCAATCACACAGGATACATCAAAGTGGACTGGAAGAGGGTGGAGCGTGATGTAAACAATGCCAAGAAGCAGCTGAAGTTGAATGCAGAAAAGCCCACTAAGGAAGTCAGGACAAAAGTGGATGAGGTAAGGGGTTATCATGGTCTATTACAAAATGGTGGATGTTTCTTCTCTGATTCATGTTTTAATATGCTCAGGACTAAAATGATTTTGAAGTCATCCACACCTCTTTTTTTTTACTCTAGAGTATAAAAGAGAACAATGTTAAAGAACAATACTCTGCAAAACTTTACCATCGATTTAAAGGTGCTTTTTCTTTTTTGTCTTACCAGGTGCAGACATTTGTGAAGAAGAATATTATCCTCACAGGAGGTTTTGCTGGGGGATTTCTGCTGGGCTTGGCCTCTTAAGAGCCTCTCATTTCGGTCTTTACTTAATATGTTTTGTCTCATACAAGGCTGAAAACAGCTTAAACCTAAGCAGCTATCTAGATATGTAAGTAGACTCCATTGATATCATATGTCAAGCTAATTCATAGGTTTGGTGGGTTTTTTGGCATGTGTCAATTTGAAAACAGCCTTTTAGATACTATGTCTGTGGTTAAAGTTTATGCATGGTCTATGCACATATGGCAGGAGCATTGGCTTTAATTTTTCTATGGGTTGTTTTGGTATTGTACTTATTTGAGAGATTGTTCAGATCCACTTCAATAGTTGTATCTGTATGCATTCAGATGGCACTCAGGGTTCTCCCCAGGAATTTTTTAAAACAAGGTGTTTCTGCTGAGTATGGCTGGGGGGTGGCCCTGAGGGGTGTAGTGCCCCCCTTTGGACTCAGTTTATTTATTTATTTATGACGCACCTCTAACTGCCATTTCCTGCAATCTAGAGAAAAAATGGCCTATGATACATAAAGTGGAGCAGCGCCTCTTACATTCTTTAGGGAGAACCCTGGAACTGGAGCAAAGCCCTTTAGCGTGTTTTGTAACATCCTTCATTTTCTAAGTTAAGATCAACAAGGTTGTTATGTGTTTAAATGTTACTTCAAACCGAAGGGTTTGAGTTAAAAGCCGTCATTGAAAATAAGAATTTGTTCTTAACTGACTTGCCTAGTTAAATAAAGGTAAAATAAATAAAAATGTATATGTATGAGTAAATACTGTATGACAGGACTAGGAGGACACAGTAACGCAAGTTTGAATGGTATTTGAAGTTATATTCTTACCTGAAAATCAGTGACATTTCAAAGTATAACTCAAAGAAAATCATGTGTGCATATTAACCGTCCCCAATAGTATTGACTTATTTACCAGTGCAGGAGGTTGCGTGTGAAGTATTTATTTGAGACCAAAGAGTGAGATGGCAAGACTGGACATATGATTTGGCTTTCTAATTCCCTGCAAAGAGTGAGGCGTGTCATGTGTGTAAGTACAGGCTGTGCACATTATCAAAAGCTAGGGTGTATTTGTTATTTGGATTCTGTTGTAAAATGTAGTGCAACGGAACCTGTTTACTCCAAACAGAAAATGTTTTGCAGTGAAAACAAGTTTGTTCTTTCTGAAAAATTCAAGTAGGTTCTGTTTGCTTCCTCGTAAATGTTTTTTGTTGCAGAACTTTTTGCAATAGACCAAACATTTTACAACAATCAGGCTAATGAATACACCCTTGCCTAACAGCATACAAGGCTTCTGTTTCACAAACAACTATGGACAATTATGAATGTAATACATGGAAGATATCAATAGCCATTTGTATGGAACATATGGGATGACAAATACACTGATAGAAATTAGTTTCCTCTAATTATTTCTCCAATGTTTATTCTCCTCAATGCAACCCATGCCTAAGTACTTATCATTAGGAAAGTGTAAAATGTGCTGTCAAAAGCTTTAATAGTATTTTTCACTGTTAAAATGCAATATTTTGTTACAAGTAAAATGTATCATTCTGGGAGAAGTAATCAAGTGAATTGTCTTTTAGAATGATTTTGTTTGAGTTTTACTGACTGCGTCCTCCTAGGATAATTGACTGTCAATATAAACAACTCTATTACATTACAACATGGATGGGCAACTCCAGTCCTCGGGGCCTGAGTGGTGTCACACATTTACCCCGGCTAACACAACTGTGACACCAATCAACTAATCATGATCTTCAGTTAAAAATGTAATTAGTTTAATCAGCTGTGTTTGCTAGGAATGGGTTAAGTGTGTCAGCACTCCGGCCTCCAAAGACGGCTATTGCCAATCCCTGCATTAGAAGCATTGTCATTATATTCTACAGTTTCAAGTGTCCGCAATCATGTCAGGATGCAGTAGGGATTTTAGGCTCTGTTGACTTCTGTTCCCTCACAAACCCTAAACTATCAAAATAGAGTGGCACACTCCATATATAAACTCCCAGTAAATTATTGGGTATTTACCAACATTTTGGCATCACTGTGCCTTTGTCAGGCTAATGTCATGAATACTTGAACCAGGTTATGTAGACAGTGCAATTAGTGTAACCAATGACAATAGTGAGGGGTGTGTCAAATCAAATTTATTTATATAGCCCTTCGTACATCAGCTGAGGCGGCAGGGTAGCCTAGTGGTTAGAGCGTTGGACTAGTAACCGAAAGGTTGCAAGTTCGAATCCCCAAGCTGACAAGGTACAAATCTGTCGTTCTCCCCCTGCCCCCTAACCCACTGTTCCTAGGCCGTCATTGAAAATAAAAATTTGTTCTTAACTGACTTGCCTAGTAAAATAAAGGTAAAAATTAATATCTCAGTGCTGTACAGAAACCCAGCCTAAAACCCCAAACAGCAAGCAATGCAAGGAAAAACTCCCTAGGAAGAAACCTAGAGAGGAACCAGGCTATGTGGGGCGGCCAGGTGGAGATTATAACAGAACATGGCCAAGATGTTCATAAATTACCAGCATGGTTGAATAATAATAAGGCAGAACAGTTGAAACTGGAGCAGCAACACGGCCAGGTGGACTGGGGACAGCAAGGAGTCATTATGTCAGGTAGTCCTGGGGCATGGTCCTCTGAGAGAAAGAAAGAGAGAATTAGAGAGAGCACACTTAAATTCACACAGGACACCGAATAGGACAGAAGAAGTACTCCAGATATAACAAACTGACCCTAGCCCCCCGACACATAAACTACTGCAGCATCTGGAGGCTGAGACAGGAGGGGTCTCATAATGATTAAGTTAATTTGTGAAACTATTCAACAGTTTATCGCATATTAAATATTAGGCTATTATCATATAGAAACAATTTTATATTGTGCATAATATTAGCATCAACATACATTGTTTTGTATTTGATATGTTACATGTAGTCTTTTGGTTCAACCTTAATGCACAATAAGCATCATCAACAGTGGGAACATATTAGGTGTACACTAATAAGCTGTAGAAAGAATATACATTTGAGACTTGTTCATATGCAAACCCTGAGCAGCAGACTTCTCACCTGCATGCTCACAGCACATATGCATAGCTCTTATCACATCACCGCACCTGCTCTCTCTGTACTTGTTTGCCTGGAAGAAAAACACAGTGGGCCAAGTTAATGTAATACATGAAACCCAATCAGATATCAAAACATTTATTCACATCATATAAATAGGTAGATAATGCTGGGGGGGGTTATAAATAAGCATCAACCAGAGGGTTTTGCGATGGGTACACAGAGATGACCAGTTTACAGAGGAGAATAGAGTGCAGTGTCCGTTAAGGGCCATTTTTGGACATAATTAATTACGTGGAAAAATATTATGACCCATTAACCACCAGTAGATATTAAAATTATAGATGTTAAACTCTGATTTTATACCTGTTCTTCAGGACTTACACAATATTTGCTGCAAACGTCTCCGGAATCCCGGGTGCTTACTCAAATGTCGTCCGACTGGATTGGCTGCGCTACGGACTTTGCTAATTAAATTGCAGAATAATAATTATATTATTTTGTTTGTCTATAAATGTATTGTTTTTGTGGATAACGCACGACTATAAAAAAAGTGTACGCTTTTGAGCGCTAAGTGGTAATAGTTTGTTACACTAATGTAGGTAGGACCACAGACTTTACCAGCCTCCTTGCAACAACGGAATATTGTTTCTGTAACAAGTTTTGATAGAAAAGTCGCTGACAAGCAAGCTTTAGCTTGTGAAGTTTGAGAGATAGCTTGTAGTAATTGATCCTATTTTTTTTAGAGAACAAGACAGTTATAGTACTATAACATGGCAGTGATCGCAGTTCACCTCGAATCAGATGCTTTTTTGGTTTGCATGAATCATGCATTAAGTACCGAGAAGGAGGAAGTAATGGGACTCTGCATCGGGGAGGTAACGTTTGCAAGCTAGCTATTTAGCTAAATCATTTGATAGCAAGCAATAACTAGCTAGCTACCAGTGGTGTGTCCAGAACATTTGAAATGTGGTGGCCAAAGTGGGGGCATAGACCCAGTTTAGGAGGGCAGGGCATCATATTTTAATGCAAGGTGTATTTTTTCAATGTAATAATGATGGTTCGACATTACAGGTATAAGATGCCCATAAACTCGCGCTAACGCAAGTTAGCATTGGCCCGCGAAACTACCTCTTAACTTCCTTCATACTGGACACATACAAATGCGTTCACCTGACTCTGGGGAAGTGGATAAAGCTTTTTCCGAAAAACTAGCATTTGGAAAGTTTGGTGTGGTGGAACAAGTATTGTTAGCATTGTTATGTATCTTGCTAGTTGGATCGAATTCTCCGTTAGCTGGCCAGAGAAATGTTGAGTAACATTAGCCAATTTAACTGATCAAATCACTGAATTCATGGTGTGAAAATTAGCTGGCTAATAAAGTCAGACAGCTAACTTAGATGAGATAACGTTAGTAACCTAACCAATTCGCTATAGTATTAACTGGTATGCGACTCCTTGCTGTTCCTCAAGTTATAACGTGTTAGTTGCTTACTGGAGCCTGGCAATCTGTGTGAAATGTTAACTAGCTAACGAACTAACTACTATCTGTGAACTAATGTTTTCCCTCTAACGTATCTGGTACATTTTTCAGAATGAGAGAATTAGGTGAAAATTAGGCGTTGCTTGTTAAACAAGTGGATTCAGGGATGAAGTGGAGCTGGAGCTGGGCCTGGTTTGAGCTGGGCCTGGTTTAAGCTGGATGCCACTATAGAGTTGAAAGGAACACCACACACTTTCCCTCTCACTTTTTAAATATAGTGCTGATAAAAAGGGGTATGGCAGGGGTACTCTCTGCCTGAAAGAGACCCTTTGTTGGCATGCTCTGCTGGCACATTGTAGAACAGATGTCCACAGGCAGAAAGTGTATAATGCAATAATGTGTAGTGTAGCCCAAATATATTGCCTTTGTTGTGTTGAACGTGATAGTAACACGTGTGTCAGTGAGGGGGGCTTATTTCATGTTTTACTCAGTGAATGTTATTTTTGCACACATGTAGCCTTGTGCACTTGATCAATGTCTACTATAGTGGTGACTATAATAGGGCAAAAATGGAATGCATGTTTGTTTCATTCTATTTCTACTTTAAGTTGTTTTTTTGCCCAGGTGCAATATTTAGATGTGTGTGTGTGTGGTCACCAACATTCTATCATAAAGGCTGTCTTGGCTAACTGCAATATTAGTGTGTTGTTTTTTTCTCAAGACTTGAGTGTCATTTGCTGTAAAGTCTAGGCATCAAATAAATTGCCTTCTTTAAATTTTTTAGCTGTGAGTTAGGTTCACATTAACCACTTTCTATTTTACACACAGAGACTGATCATATATATATTCTTTTGTTGTTTAATTAGTTAAACCTGCATTTCCCCCTAGCACAGATTATTTTTTTGCATGTTTCGGGGCAGAAAAAAAGTGTAATCTTTTTGGATCCCCACCAGTTTGCATCCCTGTTCATTTTGTCCCCTGACACTATTAGAAATCCATTACCAAAGTCTTGTTACAGTGTTTGCATTCAAAGTCAGGATTGTATATAAGGGTATTAGCATACAGCAGTAAATTCACTTGAAAGTGCCATCCAGAGTGTGAATTATACTGTGAGATTCTGGAGGTTTCTATTTTTTTTTTATGGGACATCCTATGTGTGCATGCATGGGCTTTATAGTAAAGATGTAATTTAACTAAAAATGTATTACCTTTTTTAATGTGTCAAAAACATAATGACTGGTTGTGTTCATATCTGATTGTCATACGACTCACTCTTAAAAAAGTAGGTTACCTGTGCATGTTTTTCTACTCCAAAATAAATCTAGCATTTGAACACTGCACTGTGCACCCACCATTTGAATGGAAAGGGACATCTATTACAAACACCATACGTGTAATGACGCTAAGCCTACAAAGTGGCGTGTATTCAAGCATGCCAAGTGAAGCCAGGCTTTTTACAATAAGGAAACAAACATATAAAATGATTACACATTCATGTCTCTCTGTGTTTCATAATTTTCCCTCTTCACAAGAGGCTGAATCTTATTTCACTAGAGAAAGCATCTGAGCGAGGCAAACGGCGCCCCTCTGTCTTAGTATCTGGAGCCCAGATGCTTTCTCTGTTGAGATTGACGGGTCTTTCTGTCAAAATTATCAATGTGTTCAGAGACAATCAATCAGAACTCAGAATTTCTGGGGGTGGCCAATCAGATTTCAGGGGGAACCCTGGACACGCCTCTGCTATCTACATGCATGCATAGTATCTCCCTTTAATGTACCCTTTCTTGTTAGATTCATATTCTCAATTGGCCTATACCTCCAACTTGGTATTAGGGGCACCTGATATTGATTCTTGCTGGCTACCCTGTTAATTCTTCTGCTTTCTAAAGTCACCTGGTTTGTTTACATAGGTGGACACCAACCGCATCGTCCACATTCATTCTGTTATTATTCTCCGACGCTCGGACAAGAGGAAGGATCGCGTAGAAATTTCGCCTGAGCAGCTGTCTTCAGCGGCAACCGAAGCGGAGATATCCTTTGTACGATGTCTCATTCAATAACTTAAATCTCTGTCTTCTGGTGGTGCCTTGCAGGTCAGTGTGACATACTCTGTGACAGAGATGTCAGTGTGACAGGTAGCGGTATCATAGAATTCCTGTGACAGAGATGTCAGTGTGACAGGTAGCGGTATCATAGAATTCCTGAGGCCATTGTCTCATTTTGATCATCAATTTCCTTAGTAAGAGCTACAGGTTGGCTGAAATGACTGGACGGCCGATGCGTGTAGTTGGTTGGTACCACTCTCACCCCCACATCACTGTGTGGCCATCACATGTTGGTAAGAACCAGAGCACCCCTCCACCACATCAATGCCACACTGTTAGTTCTCAATGTCGTGGCAAACTTTTTCAGTCAGAGTGTCTGAAAATCATTCATTTTCTACAACAGATGTGAGGACACAGGCTATGTATCAAATGATGGACCAGGGCTTTGTTGGGCTGATATTCTCCTGCTTCATTGAGGATAAGAACACAAAAGTAAGGATTAATGACAGCTATTTTAAAATATGTGATGTCATTTTGATTTACAAAGGGGCTTCGAACAAATTCAATAATGATTTTATCTTAGACCGGTCGAGTTCTCTACACCTGCTTCCAGTCTGTCCAAGCCCAGAAAGGCTCTGAGTAAGTATGCTCCTGTTTGTACACCACTGTTTGCGGTGAAATGAATATCCTATCCAGATGTTAAACAAAATGAAGTGTTATTAGATGATTTAATCATTTCTCACTCGTGACTATTAATCAGACAAAGATTTAATTGATTGTCTTTTGACACAAATACTGAATTACATCCCTGATCTGTGTTGATAAAGGTACGAGAGAATCGAGATCCCAATTCATGTGATTCCACACGAGGCCATTGGGAAAGTGTGCCTTGAATCAGCAGTGGAGCTTCCCAGAATCCTTTGCCAGGAAGAGCAGGACACCTACAGAAAGATTCACAGGTCGGTTGCCTCAGAAGCCCAGGGGAGCATTCAGTTTGGTTCAGAGTTGGCTACGTTGCGTGACTGTTTTTACTGAATGACATGTTTCCCCAAAACAATGTGCACTGCTCTTCAACAGCCTTTGATGATGTGTGTTTGCTCTTATTCCGTGGGTGTGTGGCGAGCTGTGGCCCGATCAATATGGGTGTGACCATTTGAAATCGCAAAACTTGTGCAGAACACCATACACAATCGCCCTCTGGGCCACCATAATCACACCGTTATTCAACTGGTCATTCAGTACAATTCCATTTTCCGTTGAATTAACCATTAACAATACTATTCTGTCGTACTGAATGCACCCCAGGGATCTGATGTTTTGTTCGAAAGCCTGGGGAAGTGTTCCTCAGGGAGACGGTAAAAAGAGGGGGAGTCGAGATGGAAGCTAGTGACGCATTGGCACTTTTCAAACCAGTGTGATATTTCGCGTGGGTGGAGCTCTGAACGAAGGTTGTATTTCTGATCATTTGTCTGACTTGCAACACTAATGTCGCATAGGCTACTAAAACTTTGTCGAACACGGTAGTAAAAAGAGAGACAAAACAAGGAAAAGCCTCTCATGGGGGAAAATGTCATTCTACTCAGTCATTTAAATGGGAGTGTTAACAGCCAGCGCTCTCATTCAAATGCAAAATCCGGTAATAAAGTTCTCCAGACTTCCAATAGTCAAGTCAACGAGATGAGATTTGGATGGATGGCCCCGCAAGACTAACTGGTAGGTACCTCTGATTTGGAGTGTGTTGAGCCGCCTCTGCAATTGCCTTTGCCACGCAGAAGATATTTCCCCCTTGTCTACCATAATAAACAAAATTGTCTTGCAGCAAAGACTGGTTTCAGAAGAAAATACTATGAACTCAAGGCAGCTCATTGTGTATTGCTCATTGTTAAGAGTAATTTCAGGATTTAATTTCTTTGCAGCTTAACTCAACTGGATCCGATCACGAAGATACACAATGGCTCAGGTTGGTCTCTATGTATTTGTTGATAACTGATATTTAATTGTGTCAGTATGCATATTAATATCCCCAACGATGCATCCAGGTCTTGACTGCTTTCTTACTCCACTTGACGTGTGTGTGTGTGTGTTGTGTGTGTGTGTTTCAGTCTTCACTAAGAACCTGTGCAGCCAGATGTCTGCTGTGAGTGGTCCCCTGCTGCAGTGGCTGGAGGATCGTCTGGAGCAGAACAAACAGAACATCATTGAGCTGCAGCTGGAGAAAGAGAGACTAACTCAGGAGTTGGCAACCATGTGAGAGGGAGAGAGTTAAGAAATAGACACGTGGGCCTACCGAGTGGCGCAGCGGTCTAAAGCACTGAATTGCAGTGCTTGAGGCGTCACTACAGACCCAGGTTCAATCCCGGGCTGTGTCGTAGCCGGCCGCGACCGGGAGACCCATGAGGCGGCACACAATTGGCCCAGCGTCGTCCGGGTTAGGGGAGGGTTTGGCTGGCCGGTATGTCCCATTGCGCTCTAGCGACTCCTTGTGGTGGCCTGGGTGCAGTGCACGCTGACTTCGGTCGCCAGCTGTACTGCGTTTCCTCCGACACATTGGTGCGTCTGGGTTAAGCGAGCAGTGTGTCAAGAAGCAGTGCGGCTTGGCAGAGTCATGTTTCGGAGGACGCATGGCTCTCGATCTTTGCCTCTCCCTAGTCCTTACGGGAGTTGCAGCGATGGGACAAGACTATAACTACCAATTTGGATATCACGAAATTGGGGAGAAAAAGGGGTAATGTTGACATGTTCCTCATAGTGCCATAGACCTAACACGAGAGCAAGTGACTAAGTGAATCTCCTCATTGCTAACTGAATGCCACCACACACCTTAGGGAGTGTTTTCCTGTCATCCTCTGTGTATTATTAAACACTACTGTATTTACTAGAACATGTCACTATTTCTCTTTATTTTAGTTCCTTGGCTCCGATTATTGGATGTGTTTTTCCATATTGCTGATATATTTATATTTTGAATGGATGGTGCAATGTACTGTGAACATGAAAGGATGTCCCGTGTGAATTGCCAATTCAAAATGTGACAACATAGTCTATCCAGGTATTTGCTTATTATAAAGTTAAAAAAAAAAGTTTTTCAATTTCTATGTTGCAATATGTCATGCTTTATTTGTGCTCCAAGTTAAATCAAAGCCATCTACTTTGACAGCTATTGGATTTCTTGTACTTATGAATGTTTTCATAAGGTATTTCATGGAAATGTTCCAAACCATTAGCTTTGTCCTCTCTTGTAGAGTTTTGAGTCCTGAGTGAGGTATTTTGTCTGAAAACCTCAAATGTTGATTCTCATAGAAGGGCAGAGGGACAATTTGTAAAGAACTATTTCATACGAGGTGGGGGAGATGGGATATTGCTTCATATCCGTTTGGAAAATACAGCGTTGTTAGCTAAACAATGTCTACATGTGAATGTATGGTGTAACCATTGTAGCTTATTTAGCAGCCATTGCTTAGTCATTGTGTGCCTTGTCATGCTTGTACAGGTTCTGTTGTTTTGAGGGATTAAACAGATTTTTCTCTTTATGACTCACCATCTTAAATATTTGTGTCAGTTGACTGAAGCCATACCAGTTCCAAATCTAAAAAATTGGGCGAGCAGTTTAAATAATGACTGGCTTCATCTATCATTACACCAAACATAATCAAAAGTAAATGTTGTTTTTAGTACAAGGATAGGTCAGCAAGGTACCAACAGCACATTTTGACGTTGATTGGTTAAAATAATAATAAACATTTTCAGGTGGCCTGGTTCTGTGTGTACTATAGAAATCATGGAAACAAATAATGTAGACAAGCTTTGAAAATATTATCTTCTGATCATCTCTATGTGTCTGAGAGTTGCTATAGGAACAGCTTTGCCCATCAGCTGGAGTGGTTCAGTATTCTGGCTGAGTCATGCCGCAGCGCTCACGTCAGGGAGATGGAACGAGCAATTTCCTGAGCCATCTTCATTATGGTCTTATTGAGTGA
Organism: Oncorhynchus masou masou; assembly: GCF_036934945.1. Classification (NCBI taxonomy): domain Eukaryota; kingdom Metazoa; phylum Chordata; class Actinopteri; order Salmoniformes; family Salmonidae; genus Oncorhynchus; species Oncorhynchus masou. Next base: position 54,393,544 of record NC_088223.1, read on the forward strand.
TGCCTCACAATGCTGAAATAGCCTTCCGTGAGGTGAAAAAGTTGCTTTGTGAGAGGAACTATAGAAGGCCCTTTTAGCAGTAATGCCAACCAGAAATCAGTGGCAACTGCAAGGCGTCATGTACGTCAGATGATGCACACGGTATTAAGGCGTTTTGATAACATTAGATTTAATGTCTAAAGCTCACTTGAAATCTGGCAATCTGAGTGCTTTGGCTGCCATTCTAATCACAATAATAATTACCCTCATTACATCCTCAATCATCCACAAACCTTATTTGGTATTCCACTAGGTAGAGGCATTGTTCTCCAGAGATACAAGGCTTTTTGCATCTAAAAAATGAAAGACAACAGATGCTGAAATGGCCAGATTACCGGAGTAAATATGTGCTGGATTCTTACTTGGTTCTGTGTAATCACATTTTCATCAACAACCCAACACAGATGCTCTCATCAGTGATTCTCTGTGGATGGTGTTTGCCTACGCAGCATATCATTGCTAATGTGAGATGGCATTGCTTGCATCATTCACTGTGGATCCGAGACTCTCCAATATAGGGGTGGAGGGAAGGGAACCCATGATTCTCGGGAAACGGAGGTTGGGTGACAGGTTGATTACGATAAACTGCTGACCGGGAACTGTGTCTGCACCATTGCTGCCTGCTGTAATTCATGGTGACTTCTGCCTCAGCCCCACCTAGGTTATAGAACTGTAATATATTGCTTCAGAATAGATAAATGGCTAAAGTCCCCTGTTAATCATTTCAGATGACTTTAACATGCTACATTATAAGGGAATCCTGTTTCTGGTGTCATTTGTTACCAATGCCACAAATTAAGCATTTAGAAGAAAAAGTGCATCAGACTAATTTGTTGTAGATTTATCGAAGTACTGCCATTGCAATCTAATCCAGAGGGGAACATCTATTGTCAGTGGACCTATCCCAAGCAATAATTACAATTAAAATAGAGACAAGATAAAATATTTAAGCAAATTCTACCCCACCCTTCACTATTCTGCAGTAGAGGCCTCAAGTTGAGGACTGAATGTTTTTCAGATTGGATGTTTGGACTGATGACTCCAGTTTTCCAAGTCTTGTTTGGCTTTCCTTCTTCTCTCTCACAATCTGCTGTTGCTATGGAATCCTTGTGCGAGACCAGTGGCCATGACATCATCCCATTCACAGTAGACAGCCTCTTTCAATCCCCCAAGGACTCGAGCAAAGGAACAGTGGTTTGATGGACACGCATCAGCTGTAATTCACTCTATGGACGGAAATAGCCACATTGTCGTATCCCATTGTTTGTGCTGGAAAGAACGCTGCTGGTCTTTCTCCGTTAGCACTACAAACTAGAACTATTAATCTGTAAATATGCTGCAAATGTTTATATGAAATAGAGGCATTCGAAACAAAACTTCCCTCGCTATTACTGGAGCTGAAACACACATGCAGGTGCAGTAGGTTCCTCATTAAGTCTTAGACAGTTTTGGAGGTGACACTGGACAGGAGAAGTAGAGGAAAGCATTATCGCGTAATTTTAATTTGACACAAAAATGTGTAATTTGCATAAATGTAGTTTGTTTTTAGATAACTAATATGGCCCCTACTATGGAATCGATGTTGATGGAGTTGATGTTCGATGTTGATGTCATCATAATTCTCAATCATCGTCAAACAATGGTATGACAAACATGTATTTCCACAAGGGGGCAGTGCAAGCCTACTTTTACACATCAAGGTGCCGCTGCTGCTGCTTGCACGACATGTAGGGATACAGCCCTACATTTTCAGCACATATCTAACACAACAGTTAAAAACGTTGATTACTTTTATCGTACCAGATCCTGTATATTTACCTATATTCACATGCAGGTTGCAATCTGGTTAGTCTTATGGGTAATTGGTCCTATTACTGTGAAGCCCCTCTGGTTGTGGAGGATGTGAGGCAAACTCACAGAGAAAGTGACGCTCCACCGCAATCACAGCAGTTCTCCTCCCATCATTTCTGTGTTTATTAGTTCTGGAAGAAGTGCACCTTTTATTGAATGAGAGGAGTGAAAAACTGCAAGCCTCTATAAATCAGAGTGTGTATGGAGGTCAGGGTGGAGAATGGGAGCGGTGGGTGTAAGGCCAGCCCTTGATGGGACACAACAGGGAGTTGGCTGAGGCGGACACAGAGTATGGCACACAAGTGCATTTCTAGCTTCAGGGTGAGGTCTTGATGAACAGTCACGTCCCAGATAGTGACAGTGCTTAATGACTATCTCTGAAGTAGTCAGGGGCCCATCGGACACTGTCCACTGCAAACACACACACACTGCTCTTAAAGTGCCTCAGTGAAAACCAGATGCCATTTTACTTGGCCCCTGGGAGAAAAACTGTAAATGTTAATTTTACAGGATGTGCGTTTCTTAATTCCCCAAAGTGTATTTTGTTAATTCCCGGTTGGGAGTTGAGCGTCTAGACAATGATGCTATTTTAAGCTTGGAGTCAGGCAGTAAATGCCCCTCCTCTCTCATTTCATACTCTCTCTCTCTCTGTTGTTCTCTCTTGTTCTCTCGCTCGCTCTCTCTCTCTCTCCTCCCCTTATTTATACAGGTCAGTCAACCATTTCCATCCCCCCTGTCCCCAGAGATATCACCTGATATGTGGGTCTATGTTGTCATCTTCCCCTCTAGGCTGTGTTGAAGGACATCCCTCACTAACATCACTCCAGAGGCTTCACACTGGGCTCCCTGTTCTTGTCCCAAAGACTAAAATACACTTACTAAAAATGGCTGAATATAACAAGAGAAAAAAATATGATTCCCCCTCAGATTAATTCCAGATATTGCATACATAGATAATATGTTACTGTTAACCCATATTCTTTTTGCAATTTTTGGGATACGTTTTGGATCCTGATATTTTTGGAGCCTGTGTTCATTTACCATTTCCAGCTCATGGCCTGAAGAGTGTTTAAATCACCACCTCTCCCACCAAGAGAACCATCATCTTTCAAAGCCCTCGCTGTCTTTTGGTTCCCAACCTATAAACTCTAAAAGTATTTACGTCTTTGATTTAGTCTGAGATGTATTAATCCATTAGAGAAACGGTTTCCCGTTCGGCGTCAAGTCCTGATGCAGTTTTTTTGCTCACCGTGGGCAGTCAGTAGCAGTGGCTTCCCCTGTTTTATTGACTTATTCCAATTGAATAAACATTCTGTGCTGTTGTAAATCACAGCACACATGAACAAAAAAAGAAAAGAAAGATGAATGTGTCAGTTACAGGTGAGGCAGGAGTTGAAGTGAATACTAAAATGTGATTGCGTTTCCCAGGCCTGAACCATGGCGACATGTTATCCACTCCCAGAGATCTAACACTATTGCATTTACTGTCTATGTTGCGTTTCCTGGCTGTGTGTTAAAAAAATCACATTCTTAAAAAATGCTTTGGATGGACATATTCTGAGCCTATCTGCTCATTTCCTCTATGCTAGTTTTATTAGCCATCATTCATAGCCTTGGCGATGGAGAGGTACATTGACCACATGACTGCAGAGTGCCAGTAAACCAGTTGATGACTTCCATTTTCTAGAAGTTTTTAAAATGAGATATGAGAGGGTAGATGAACAGGTGCACAATTCAGATACACCAGCAGCAGCTCCCCTAATGGGACACGACAGTGAGACGATGAGTGAGCTGTGACCCCCCTGGCTGTGTTCAGGAGCATGACTCTCTGGTCCCAGCCCTAAAACTCTGGCCCACACTCCTCCAGACAACCGTCTCAGCTTGACAAACCTCCCCAGTTTAGTGAGTTGTGTTTGGATAAAAAAAAAATGCCGGAAACATGACTATGTGGTTCAGTCAGATGAGTCAAGATGTGGCTGCTTGGTTCACTTGTCATCGTCTGGAGGGAAGATAACACTGGTGCCCAGTCAGCCTCTTGTTCCTTCAGTTGGGCTGCAGAAAGTAGCCTTTTGTTACAGTGAGTTGAGCTAAGCTGAAATGAATGCAGTCCACCTACCCTTTTGAACAATTAGCATTTTCCATGTCCTGTTAAACATTAGTCAAGTGCAACAAATGTGCCACTGTTTGGAGTGATGTCACGTAAGTGGCTCCATGGATGAAGGGAAGGCCTTTTTGTCACACTGTCACTGGAGAGCACCAAGCATAGAGGGACTTACGGTCGGTTTACCCTGCTGAAAAGGATCCAAATGTGCCTCCCAGGTACCATGATGCATCAACATTTGAAACCATGGTTGGTTGGAGGGTGTGTGTGTGTGTGCAGAGGAGTCATGTCCATAGGGGGCACAAGGGCACGTGCCCCCTCAGATAAAAAAAAAAGTCATACATTTTCTTTTTAAATATATAGGGTTATTCAGCATTCAGATGTGAAATGATTTACTAGACGCAATATTTAAGCCAACGTTTTATCATAATTATTTATAAATAGATCTGCCAGTTGTATTTTGCGGAGGGGGTACACTGACTGGACCAGACCATTCTCCTTCCAAGGTGCACCAAGGAAGAAAAGATATGCTAGGCAGGATGCTAGATACTCTAGTGCGTGCAAACAGTATAGTCAGTAGCGGAGGACAGAGTGTCGACTGTCAAGTGCCACACAGTTTTTTTATTTGATTTTAGCTGGCGGGGATGAGCAGGAATCACCTCGCAGGAGGTATGTTTGGAACTTGATTTGATCAAGCTATATAACCTATTGATTCCTTCTTGATTAATAAAAAATACAAATATCTCCGTAAAACTAGCCACCTAGCAATTTTATTAGCTTGGCTTTAGCTAGCCAGCTAGATAGTGTAGGTTCCCAATCCCCCAACCTCATAACTAGCTACCAATCAATCAAGTTGGAGTAGCTTGTCTAACTATCTTAGCTGGTATGCCTGCTGGCAAGCTTGCTAGACTTTAGAAAATACTAAAATTGCTTTGACCGCTCACACCAGTAGAAATCCTTTTTCGAGCTGAAAGACGATGGCCCGAGCTTACCCGTGATGTTGCGCAACGATGTTTGTCAATAAGTCATTGTTTTACTCAAAGTAGGATATATTTGTGCTTGAGGTGCCAAATCCGAATGTGTAACTTCGGATGTTTCTGAGTCTTACGGATCTTTTCCAATGAGATGACATGCAAATTATTTTCAGCCTACATTTAGTTTCAGGGCTGGGTTTTATTTCAATGTTACCACCCACCTGCATGGCAAGGCTTATTAAATCAGAAGCACCTGCTACAAAGTTATTCCTATTCTCAAGTCGTCTGAGAGCCTAACAGCTTTTCTCTGTAGCCTACACTTGGGTTTCAACTAGATAAAACAGCCACAATGTCAAAATTGGCTATATCGTACAAATTTATGAAAACAAACATGAGCTTTTTGGTCTTAATTTAAGGTTAGGGTTTATGAGTGTGGGTTTATGGCTGTGTTAACTAGTGACAAACCTACACTTGGTCAAATGTAGCAAATTCAAATAGGGTGTTCAAGCCTTTGTTTTTGCACCTCCCATTTTTTACCAGCAAATGATCGTAGTCCATCCAATAATGCTCCAAACTGTTCACTAGTAAGGCTATCCATATTACCAAACCGTTCACTAGTTAGACTATCCATATTACCAAACCGTTCACTAGTTAGGCTATCCATATTACCAAACCGTTCACTAGTTAGACTATCCATATTACCAAACACTAGTTCTATCCTACCAAAGTTAGACTATCCATATTACCAAACCGTTCACTAGTTAGACTATCCATATTACCAAACTAGTTAGTTCACTAGTTAGACTATCCATATTACCAAACCGTTCCAAACATATTGTTCACTAGTTAGACTATCCATATTACCAAACCGTTCACTAGTTAGACTATCCATATTACCAAAGTTTAGTTAGACTATCCATATTACCAAACTGTTCACTAGTTAGACTATCCATAACCAAACTGTTCACTAGTTAGACTATCCATATTACCAAACCGTTCACTAGTTAGACTATCCATATTACCAAACCGTTCACTAGTTAGACTATCCATATTACCAAACTGTTCACTAGTTAGACTATCCATATTACCAAAGTCACTAGTTAGACTATCCATATTACCAAACTGTTCACTAGTTAGACTATCCATATTACCAAAGTTCACTAGACTATCCATATTACCAAAACACTAGTTAGACTATCCATATTACAAAGTTAGACTATCCATATTACCAAACCGTTCACTAGTTAGACTATCCATATTACCAAACTGTTCACTAGTTAGACTATCCATATTACCAAACCGTTCACTAGTTAGACTATCCATATTACCAAACTGTTCACTAGTTAGACTATCCATATTACCAAACTGTTCACTAGTTAGACTATCCATATTACCAAACCGTTCACTAGTTAGACTATCCATATTACCAAACTGTTCACTAGTTAGACTATCCATATTACCAAACCGTTCACTAGTTAGACTATCCATATTACCAAACCGTTCACTAGTTAGTTCACTAGTTAGACTATCCATATTACCAAAACTAGTTCACTAGTTAGTTAGACTATCCATATTACCAAATTGTTCACTAGTTAGACTATCCATATTACCAAACCGTTCACTAGTTAGTTAGACTATCCATATTACCAAACTGTTCACTAGTTAGACTATCCATATTACCAAACTAGTTGTTCACTAGTTAGACTATCCATATTATCCAAACTGTTCACTAGTTAGACTATCCATATTACCAAACCGTTCACTAGTTAGACTATCCATATTACCAAACTGTTCACTAGTTAGACTATCCATATTACCAAACCGACTATCCATATTCACTAGTTAGACTATCCATATTACCAAACTGTTCACTAGTTAGACTATCCATATTACCAAACTGTTCACTAGTTAGACTATCCATATTACCAAACTGTTCACTAGTTAGACTATCCATATTACCAAACTGTTCACTAGTTAGACTATCCATATTACCAAACTGTTCACTAGTTAGACTATCCATATTACCAAACCGTTCACTAGTTCTATCCATACTAGTTAGACTATCCATATTACCAAAACTAGTTAGACTATCCTGTTCATCCATATTACCAAACTGTTCACTAGTTAGACTATCCATATTACCAAACCGTTCACTAGTTAGACTATCCATATTACCAAACTGTTCACTAGTTAGACTATCCATATTACCAAACAAACCGTTCACTAGTTAGACTATTCTGTTCACTAGTTAGACTATCCATATTACCAAACTGTTCACTAGTTAGACTATCCATATGTTCACTAGTTAGACTATCCATATTACCAAACCGTTCACTAGTTAGACTATCCATATTACCAAACTGTTCACTAGTTAGACTATCCATATTACCAAACCGTTCACTAGTTAGACTATCCATATTACCAAACCGTTCACTAGTTAGACTATCCATATTACCAAACCGTTCACTAGTTAGACTATCCATATTACCAAACTGTTCACTAGTTAGACTATCCATATTACCAAACCGTTCACTAGTTAGACTATCCATATTACCAAACTGTTCACTAGTTAGACTATCCATATTACCAAACCGTTCACTAGTTAGTTCACTAGTTAGACTATCCATATTACCAAACCATTCACTAGTTAGACTATCCATATTACCAAACTGTTCACTAGTTAGACTATCCATATTACCAAACCGTTCACTAGTTAGGCTATCCATATTACCAAACCGTTCACTAGTTAGGCTATCCATATTACCAAACCGTTCACTAGTTAGGCTATCCATAGGCTCCCTAGAAAGTCAGAAACCTAGGAAAAAACCTAGAGAGGAACAAGGCCCTGAGGCGTTCTTCAAGATATTAAAATGTTCATAGAAATAATCACAGTGTACATAGAGGGTGCAACAGGTCAGCACCTCAGGAGTAAATGTCAGTTGGCTTTTCATAGCCCAGCATTTAAAGGTCGAGACAGCAAGCACGGGAGAGGGTAGAAACAGCAGGTCTGGGACAAGGTAACATGACCGGTGAACAGGTCAGGGTTCCATAGCCACTGGCAGAACAGCAGAAACCCCCGGACAGGGCCAACCAAGGTGAATATAACCTCACCTACTTTGCCAAAGCACAGCCCCCACACCACCAAAGGGATATCAACAGACCACTAACCTACTACCTTGAGACAAGGCTGAGTATAGCCCACGAAGATCTCCCCCACCGCACAAGCCAGAGGATAGGAAGGATGGCAGAGTGCAAGCAAGCCAGTGACTCAGCTCCCGTAATAGGGTCAGAGGCGGAGAATCACAGTGGAGAGAGGGGAGCCGGCCAGGCAGAGACAGCAAGGATGTGGGCCAGCATCCCTGTGGAACACTTTATACACCTTGTAGTCAGTGCCCTGATGTACTTAGGCTGTTCTGAGGGGAAAAGGAGGTGCATCTCAATATGAGGAAGGTGTTCCTAATGTTTTGAACAGGGTGTGTATAGCTGCACAATTTAAATAATGCATTGATATATAGCTTGCTAGCTTGCTGAAATGATAACAGAGAGAAAAAAGAATAGAGCTATTTGATCATGTCAGTGTGCATGTCCAAATATTAATGATGTCTGGAATCCGACACGGTTTCACTGGAATTAACGGCAAGAGTCAGACAAACGTCAACCCTCAACATGTCAACAGCTTGTATATGCATGGTTTAGCTGAGACTCATCGCTTGACAGGTAGGCTGGCAGTCTTTGTCTGAAATAATCATTTTTGTAGGGCATACCCCGAAGTGTCTCTTTACTCTGTATGCAAGAATTTCCTCTGTGTTGTCTTAGGAACTCAGCACTCTCTGTGTTGTCTTAGGAACTCAGCACTCTCTGTGTTCAAATCAAATCAAATCAAATTTATTTATATAGCCCTTCGTACATCAGCTGATATCTCAAAGTGCTGTACAGAAACCCAGCCTAAAACCCCAAACAGCAAGCAATGCAGGTGTAGAAGCACGGTGGCTAGGAAAAACTCCCTAGAAAAGCCAAAACCTAGGAAGAAACCTAGAGAGGAACCAGGCTATGTGGGGTGGCCAGTCCTCTTCTGGCTGTGCCGGGTAGAGATTATAACAGAACATGGCCAAGATGTTCAAATGTTCATAAATGACCAGCATGGTCGAATAATAATAAGGCAGAACAGTTGAAACTGGAGCAGCAGCACGGCCAGGTGGACTGGGGACAGCAAGGAGTCATCATGTCAAGTAGTCCTGGGGCATGGTCCTAGGGCTCAGGTCAGTTGAAACTGGAGCAGCAGCACGGCCAGGTGGACTGGGGACAGCAAGGAGTCATCATGTCAGGTAGTCCTGGGGCATGGTCCTAGGGCTCAGGTCCTCCGAGAGAGAGAAGGAGAGAATTAGAGAACGCACACTTAGATTCACACAGGACACCGAATTGGACAGGAGAAGTACTCCAGATATAACAAACTGACCCCAGCCCCCGACACATAAACTACTGCAGCATAAATACTGGAGGCTGAGACAGGAGGGGTCAGGAGACACTGTGGCCCCACCCGAGGACACCCCGGACAGGGCCAAACAGGAAGGATATAACCCCACCCACTTTGCCAAAGCACAGCCCCCACACCACTGGAGGGATATCTTCAACCACCAACTTACCATCCTGAGACAAAGCTGAGTATAGCCCGCAAAGATCTCCGCCACGGCACAACCCAAGGGGGGGCGCCAACCCAGACAGGATGACCACATCAGTGAATCAACCCACTCAGGTGACGCACCCCCTCCAGGGACGGCATGAGAGAGCCCCAGCAAGCCAGTGACTCAGCCCCTGTAATAGGGTTAGAGGCAGAGAATCCCAGTGGAAAGAGGGGAACCGGCCAGGCAGAGACAGCAAGGGTGGTTCGTTGCTCCAGAGCCTTTCCGTTCACCTTCCCACTCCTGGGCCAGACTACACTCAATCATATGACCCACTGAAGAGATGAGTCTTCAGTAAAGACTTAAAGGTTGAGACCGAGTTTGCGTCTCTGACATGGGTAGGCAGACCGTTCCATAAAAATGGAGCTCTATAGGAGAAAGCCCTGCCTCCAGCTGTTTGCTTAGAAATTCTAGGGACAATTAGGAGGCCTGCGTCTTGTGACCGTAGCGTACGTGTAGGTATGTACGGCAGGACCAAATCAGAGAGATAGGTAGGAGCAAGCCCATGCAATGCTTTGTAGGTTAGCAGTAAAACCTTGAAATCAGCCCTTGCTTTGACAGGAAGCCAGTGTAGGGAGGCTAGCACTGGAGTAATATGATCAAATTTTTTGGTTCTAGTCAGGATTCTAGCAGCCGTATTTAGCACTAACTGAAGTTTATTTAGTGCTTTATCCGGGTAGCCGGAAAGTAGAGCATTGCAGTAGTCTAACCTAGAAGTGACAAAAGCATGGATTAATTTTTCTGTGTTGTCTTAGGAACCTAGCACTCTCTGTGTTGTCTTAGGAACTCAGCACTCTCTGTGTTGTCTTAGGAACTCAGCACTCTCTGTGTTGTCTTTACTCTCTGTGTTGGAACTCAGCACTCTCTGTGTTGTCTTAGGAACTCAGCACTCTCTGTGTTGTCTTAGGAACTCAGCACTCTCTGTGTTGTCTTAGGAACTCAGCACTCTCTGTGTTGTCTTAGGAATTCAGCACTCTCTGTGTTGTCTTAGGAATTCAGCACTCTCTGTGTTGTCTTAGGAACTCAGCACTCTCTGTGTTGTCTTAGGAACTCAGCACTCTCTGTGTTGTCTTAGGAACTCAGCACTCTCTGTGTTGTCTTAGGAACTCAGCACTCTCTGTGTTGTCTTAGGAACTCAGCACTCTCTGTGTTGTCTTAGGAACTCAGCACTCTCTGTGTTGTCTTAGGAATTCAGCACTCTCTGTGTTGTCTTAGGAACTCAGCACTCTCTGTGTTGTCTTAGGAACTCAGCACTCTCTGTGTTGTCTTAGGAACTCAGCACTCTCTGTGTTGTCTTAGGAATGCCTTGTTATTTTACCAACCCCCATTGTCACACCTCTGGGTAGCAGAGGATCTGTTGTCTAAAGGTTTTGTAGGTCTGATGTCTGATTGGAAGTTCACTTTACAGTAATGCTATTCGTCAACAACTCAGATTTGGAGTCCAAACAACTCAGATATGATAAAAGGGTCTTATCTTCATTGTCTCGTTCTCTTTTTTTGTTCCTGGTCTGCGGTGGTGAGATTCCTACACCCTTACTTTCTCTCTCCCTCTCCCATGAGCTATGGGCCATGGCTCAAGCCCCAGTTTCTTTGTCTCTCTCTCTGATCATGCTTAAAATAATGCCTTGTAAATGCATGGTAATGCTTTGTAACTTAGGCTTTATGACTTGTATGTGAATCCATTCATTTGACAAAGTAATTAAATACATTTTTATTTAGAATGAATTCTCAGGCATTTCAAGTCCAGCAACTCAACTATAGTCTTGCATATTGCAATTTATCTTTATGGAGTCAGATAATTAATGTAATGGGCTAATTGCTTAATCTTATTTCGAGGTGCATGTGAAGACAGGAATTATTCGAAATAAGTGCGGCAACTTCCTCTGAGGTGGGCCTTTAATTATTGGGTTATGGTATACTATATACCTTTGTGGCAGTTGTACTCAAGGCATAACACTTCTTAAAGAACCAATATCATTCAATAAAATGACAATTGAACAGGTGAAGAGTTATGCTTAGATAACCTATGCAGAAAAATATACATATATTTTTTTTACATACAATTAGCCGTAATGATTATGGCTCTTGATTGCAGGACAAAGTGTGTTTCCGGTGTTAAAAAAATGCTAAATTCTCTGAATTCCTGAACTCCCTCCTCATGATCCTCATGCACTTAATGCCTCCTCTAAAATAATGGATGCATAACGCCCCTGTGTGTGTTTGTCTGTGTGTCTGTCTCAAGTATAGAGAGGGAGATCTATTTCTTCTCTGGTGGCAGTGAACATTTTAATAGCAGCTCAATCTACATGTTGACCTCTTTTGCTCTCTCTATGGCGGCTGCCAATCTGTGAGGAAAGCGTCAACAGTATGCTCTGAGTCTACAAGAACTCTCAGAAACACTTTTGCTGAATCATCAAGTGGGAAAATCTTAACTTTAGTAACTCTCTCCCCGCATGTGTTTAAGATGTCCTGTCACAGCCCAGTCAACCCACTTCATCATGATGAAGGAGAAATTACATTATAACTGCAGATGCCATTACTGTGATTGTGACTAAACAACACCATGCAAACATTTTGTCAACAGATGAAGCAGAAGTGCCTTTCAGCCCTCTTACACAGATCAAATTGTCCCGAATAACAGAGAGAGGTAGAAGAGCCTTTTGTGAACTCTGCAAGGCAACCACTGAGCCCCAAGCGTGCCACTGTAACTGCACTTCCTGTGTCACGAAGACGGGGTGTCGCTTTGAATTAGGTCCCCATCACCCCACACAAAAAACAAATGGCCCGGAAGTGGGTTAGAACATATAGGCCACTGTAACAAGAGGTCTTTAGTTTAAATCAAAGTCATTTCTTGATGTGAGACCAGTATGACTGTGTGCGTGATAAGACAAGTTGATTTATATTTCCGTCTGTGAGAGGGATGGGATGTGTGCCTTCCCATGGGCGGATGGGTAGTGTACTGTCTCTTGGATGCCCTGGAATTAGAGAGGCTTTTTGACTTGAACTGATATGATGTAAAGAGATTTCTAACCCTGAAGATGGACAGGACATATGACATCACCAGCCAGTAGCCACAGACTCCATTTCTCCTCTGGGAAGAACAACTCAAAGCTTATCGTTGGCATGGTTATCTACAGCAAATATTGAATATGTCATTTGATCGGCCACGCAATGTGAACAGCACTCCACATAATGGCACGGTGCAATATCGATTCTTTCAATTATCGCTCCTTCTATTTCTGTCCTGTGCCACTATACTCATCGTGTAGCAGCTAAACTAGATCTGGTGGCAATCCCCTATTAGTCTACTACAGGCCGCAAGGGAAGCACATCATGCATGGTCAATCCATTGAGTGATGTGAGCTGGAACAGGAAATGAGAGGCCGTCACAGACTCCTCTTCATCTGGAGAGACAGGATATGAGATACTTGACCTCTGACCCATATCACTGTAGATCACAATCTCTGCTCCTTAGAATCTTTTGCTCCTAATTGTTCCTTGCATGACCAATGTGTTTGTTTGCAATGGACAAGTTAAGCGACATCACTGTTCTACTGAGAGATCTCGGATTTGTGAGTTTCAGAATGAACTGTGCAGTGCTACAGTGCCATCAGTATGAGTCGACAGGGCACTCGCTCCCGACCTCACTTACATGCCTCAGTCAGCCTTGTGTTTTTGTATTGACAGCCAGGTAGTGTTTGGCCTTGTTCGATATGGTGGTCGCTTCACCGAGCCGCAGCTAAAGAGATCATACCAAAGATGTAGGAGAAACAGTCGTGTGTCGCCCCCCCCCACTCTGGCAGGATCTTTGTCTGCCTCTGTTGGGTTAATACCAAACACCACCAATTGAGATTCCAGGGTCGGAAGAGCATTGTGGCGATGCCATTTCCCTGTTTGGGCCATGAAAGAGTGTGGGTCAAAAATACCATGGTACATGCTATGGTATGCAAAGTTGAATGTAATTGTCTAGGATGTAATGCTTTAGTTCACCTAAAACATGTCATTGTGGAATCTATCCAAATGAAGACACCTACTGGTTGCAGTCTAATAACAAAGAGAATGCTGTATCACCAATGATGCCTGCATGTAAAATAAGGAATTAGAGCTGCTAATCATGTTCCATTTCCTGTTGTCCAAAAGCCTCTCCTTGAAGACAAAAGAGAGGAAAAGGCGACTCGTGGAAATAAAAAACGGAACGGGAGAGATTTAAGGAGCGTCTGGCAGGCTATTCTCAGGTTCAGTGGTTCATTTGATGGGGGGAGGGGGGGGGGGGGGGGCTTTACCAAGCAAATAAATAAAATATGTTTTGCTGTATCAGGCACTTTCAACAAATTAAAGTCAATACAGCGGAACGGCCTGTTCCTGGTTCCCTCTGTCTGCTCCTCAGGAGGCAGCAGTGATGAGACAGAGAGAGTCCTGGGCTCTATGAGCTGCTGCAGCATGATGCTCCACTTCCACACTCCATCGTTCCCAGCCTCTCCCCTCTCTGCCACCCGCAACGTATCATTAGAACTATTAATAACACCTGTCCAATAAGACAAACCACTGAACCACCCTGACCTAAACATGTCAAAATCCATATACTCTTTCTATGATATACCGTACCTCCGCCCCCTCTTAAATGTTTGATGTTGAGGTTTTACTTGTGAAACATTTCCCTCCATACCAGGAACTCAGAGCAGTAAGAAGTAACATATTATACAAGGCTTCCAACTGGAAATCCCAATTGCAACAGTTCTACCAGAAAAGAGAGGAAGATAACAGGAATAGAACAAGTATGGTGGGATTTTCCCCCTGCAATGCTTACGCATCTCCTCAAACTGGCTTTTTGCCCACAATCACATTAAAGTACACACTGTTCATCTTTGTGTCTCATATCTCTTCTGACGGCTGTTCCGGACCCACTCTGCAATCAGAGGGAGAAGTTAGAGGCAGTCGCTGGGAAACCAGATTGTACCTTTTCTCCCTCACTGCTCCCTGGAGTCTCTCTGCTATCTGTGGAACCATTTCTGTACTTTCTCCACACGTTCCCCCCACCTCTCTGCTATCTGTGGAACCATTTCTGTACTTTCTCCACACGTTCCCCTCACCTCTCTGCTATCTGTGGAACCATTTTGGTACTTTCTCCACACTTTCCCCCACCTCTCTGCTATCTGTGGAATCATTTCTGTACTTTCTCCACATTTCCCCCCACCTCTCTGCTATCTGTGGAACCATTTCTGTACTTTCTCCACATTTCCCCCCACCTCTCTGCTATCTGTGGAACCATTTCTGTACTTTCTCCACATTTCCACCCACCTCTCTGCTATCTGTGGAACCATTTCTGTACTTTCTCCACATTTCCCCCCACCTCTCTGCTATCTGTGGAACCATTTCTGTACTTTCTCCACACGTTCCCCCCACCTCTCTGCTATCTGTGGAACCATTTCTGTACTTTCTCCACACGTTCCCCTCACCTCTCTGCTATCTGTGGAACCATTTTGGTACTTTCTCCACACTTTCCCCCACCTCTCTGCTATCTGTGGAATCATTTCTGTATGTTCTCCACACGTTCCCCCCACCTCTCTGCTATCTGTGGAATCATTTCTGTACTTTCTCCACATTTCCCCCCACCTCTCTGCTATCTGTGGAACCATTTCTGTACTTTCTCCACATTTCCCCCCACCTCTCTGCTATCTGTGGAACCATTTCTGTACTTTCTCCACATTTCCCCCCACCTCTCTGCTATCTGTGGAACCATTTCTGTACTTTCTCCACATTTCCCCCCACCTTTCTGCGCTCTGTGGAACCATTTCTGTACTTTCTCCACATTTCCCCCCACCTCTCTGCTATCTGTGGAACCATTTCTGTACTTTCTCCACATTTCCCCCACCTCTCTGCTATCTATGGAACCATTTCTGTACTTTCTCCACATTTCCCCCCATCCCTCTGCTATCTGTGGAACCATTTCTGTACTTTCTCCACATTTCCCCCCACCTCTCTGCTATCTGTGGAACCATTTCTGTACTTTCTCCACATTTCCCCCACCTCTCTGCTATCTGTGGAACCGTTTCTGTACTTTCTCCACATTTCCCCCCACCTCTCTGCTATCTGTGGAACCATTTCTGTACTTTCTCCACAATTCCCCCCACCTCTCTGCTATCTGTGGAACCATTTCTGTACTTTCTCCACATTTCCCCCCACCTCTCTGCTATCTACGGAACCATTTCTGTACTTTCTCCACATTTCCACCCACCTCTCTGCTATCTGTGGAACCATTTCTGTACTTTCTCCACATTTCCCCCCACCTCTCTGCTATCTGTGGAACCATTTCTGTACTTTCTCCACATTTCCCCCCACCTTTCTGCGCTCTGTGGAACCATTTCTGTACTTTCTCCACATTTCCCCCCACCTCTCTGCTATCTGTGGAACCATTTCTGTACTTTCTCCACATTTCCCCCCATCCCTCTGCTCTGTGTCCTGCTCTTTAGTTTGCTCGCTGTTATTTAAGTTCCCCAGTTTATGTGGAATCCCCCACATGCACACCTACGGTATGTTATTTCTCACATGAAAACATGCACACCTTCACATTTTCTGATTCCAAACGTTGTTCTGCTAACAAGACACTATTATGCATGAAATTATAGCAGTTACTCGTTTGTTGGCATTCATGGACAGCAGTGGTATAACATAATTATACAAATATTAAAGGTGGAAAAATGTCAGTGTACATATGGATTACAGAGGACCTTTGCATACCAAGTAAGGATTTTGACAATGGAATAGTGAATGTTCTTTAAACCATTTCAATGCATTCTCTTCTGTTGTGTTCCATTGGTGTAATCTGTGAGGGACAGTCACTTGGTGGGAGACTGGGCCACGAGTCTTTATTTGTCAACTCATGACGAGAGCTACGGCCATTGTAGAGATTAAAATCATGTGAGCGGGAAGCATAAATCTAAGAGGAGGGCCTGCGTGAAGGCTAGCCCCCTTACACCTCCATAGGTACCCTGTGCAGGACGTGACTCAGATACACTCCATTGAGCTCCTCATCTTCTTGATTTAAAGGTCTCTCAAGTGAGGAAGACAGAATGGGAGGGGGAGAATGGGAGGGGGAGCGAGGCAAAAAGGAGTTGGTGAACTGGTGAATTTCTTTCTATCCTCTATTATCTCAAATCAAATTTTATTGGTCACATACATGTGGTTAGCAGATGTTAATGCGAGGGTAGCGAAATGCTTGTGCTTCTAGTTCTGACCGTGCAGTAATATCTAACAAGTAATCTAACAATTTCCCAACAACTACCCAATACACACAAATCTAAAGGGGTGAATGAGAATATGTACATATAAATATAGTCTGATGGCCTTGAGATAAAATATGTTTTTTGGTCTCTCGGTCCCAGCTTTGATGCACCTGTACGGACCTCGCCTTCTGGATGGTAACGGTGTGAACAGGCAGTGGCTCGGGTGGTTGTTGTCCTTGATGATCTTTTTGGCCTTCCTGTGACATCGGATACTGTAGGTGTCATGGAGGGCTGGTAGTTTGCCCCCGGTGATGTGTTGTGCAGACCGCACCACCCCCTGGAGAGCCCTGTGGTTGAGGGCGGGTCAGTTGCCGTACCAGGCTGTGATACAGGATGCTCTCGATTGTGCATCTGTGAAGGTTTGTCAGGGTTTTATGTGACAAGACAAATTTCTTCAGCCTCCTGAGGTTGAAGAGGCGTTGTTGCGCCTTCTTCACCACACCGTCTGTGTGGGTGGATCATTTCAGTTTGTCTGTGATGCGTACGCCGAGGAACTTAAAACTTTCCACCTTCTCCACTGCTGTCCCTTCGGTGTGGATAGGGCGTGCTTCCTCTGCTGTTTCCTGAAGTCCACAATCATCTCCTTTGTTTTGTTGACGTTGAGTGAGAGGTTGTTTTCCTGACACCACACTCCGAGTGCCCTCACCTCCTCCCTGTAGGCTGTCTCGTCGTTGTTGGTAATCCCTGCCGTCTGGCCAGCAGCCCAGGCATGGTCTCTTGATCTCTTGTCAATGAGGCTTGAAAGTATGTAAGGAGGAATAACACGGCTCTGTCGTGCTGAAGTGCATTCATGGTTTACCAATGGAGGAGAGAAGTTTTACAGATGGGTGGATCTTTCCATCCCCAGAAGCTACTGCCGACCAGGTGAGAATGGCTTTCCATTCTGCTGTATTGAACTGGTAATGAGGACAGACCCGTTTTCCACATGGAGCTCCCACCTCCTGCTGACACATTTTCAGACAGTGTCTGGTACTCTGAGCATATTGCCGTGACACACAACATGTGATTCATTATGCTTATTTCAGGAAGTTATATTCCTCAAAACAGAAAATAGGCTCAGTAGCTGAGAGTTGCTGAGCTCATGGTTTAGAGAGCGTGAGTGATTGGTGATGTGTGAATTGATTTGGTATTTGAGAGAGGCATGTGGAGCTTTTAGCGCTGTGCAGTGTGGGACTGGGAGTCCTTGTGAGAGTGACCCCAGGAGAGATGCCACATTAGCAGTGCGACCCCCAAGGCGCTACCTCGCTAAGAGGTTGCGACCTCTCGGCTATGTGCTTGTGCTGCAGCTTGTTCAGCAGGATAGAGGGCCTTGACTCTTATTGATGCCATGACGAACCTGCTACCCCCGGGGGTGCCACAGATGTTACAGGCTTGCAGGTCAAGGCTCCCCTGGAAAGGAGCTATTGTAGGGAACTAAGTGAAACACAATCATACAGCACCTGCAATGCATTATTTAAGCGTGATGTGTGGTATGCAGTGGTGTATAGCTGATGGTACTGCATGTATGACAGCAGGTATTCATTGACAAACGGTGCAGTGATTATGGTTGCCAACAGAGAATGTCAGGATGTGAGAGTAATTGCATATTGGTTGATAAACAACATATTTAAGGTCAGTGGATCACATCCAGTCATTCTGATTACATTAGAAGCTCCACTTCACGGTGACTGGGCATTTGAGGCAGAGCTAGTTGTGTGACCCAACTGACAACAGCTCATTTTCTTCAGTTTTGATGAAAAAATATTGCTCTTTTTGTTGGCCATAGCTTATACAATGGTTATTATTTCCATGTGGTATTTTAAAGAAGAAACAACACTTATTTTTCAAGGAACAACACTTGCTTGTTTTTTTGTGTGCTGAGTGGTGTAAAACACATGGACATTATTTTCGAGTGGGAATTTGAAAATAAGGGCAGGTATGTGCAGAGCAGAATGGTATCATCCGTCAATATTCTGTTATCAGTGCTCACTACTATTATATCTCACCAGAAGATGTTGCTGTTGCTCTCGGTCCAAACATACAACCAACCTGCTCCTCTTTTTCTTGTGTCGCTTTGTCATGTAAATAGGAGTGAAGAACATGACAATCTGGCAGGACCACAGCATCCAGACATTCCCCTCTTCTTCTTCTGGTCCATCCATTGATCTTTTGTTTTCTGTGGTTCATTGGCCTGTGTTTGTTTTGATGCTCTGTGTCAGAGGAGTGCTCAGAGAAATGAATGGCATCCTCACAGGGTAACCAGCCAACTATCTGTTATTCGTCAGTGTTAATTTAGTTTTAAAAAATAGTGATGAAAATATTAATTTGTCACCTATTTTTCTGTGGAAATTGACGAGACTATAATTGAGTATCTAGACCCCTCCAAAAAATATTACTAAACGAAAAAGATTTTTTATTTCAGTTGACTAAAACGAGAATAAAATGAGAAAAGACTAAATGATCTCTGTGACTAAAATCTGACTACTAAGTGGACTGAACAACCGTGTTTGAGAGATTGAGAGGTTTTTAGAATTAGCATTGCAGATGCACAGTGCAGTTCAGTTCAGCAGTGGGAAGGACACGCCACACCTGGCACACACAGCCTACATCAGCTGGTGAGCTGCGGGGGAGCAAGCGATGAGTGTGGGCAGACAGGCAGACATGCTCTGCTCCGGCTCCGGCTCCAATTATACACTTCACACAGGCGACTCTCTTACTTAGCTACCCAATGCCTGGTTAAGAAACACAAGCTGTTTTACGAAATTAAAAACAATAGCAGCATTGAGTTTAATAGTAAAATGAATGTAGCAGGCGTAAAAATAAACTCCTGAAACTAGATCCCCTACATACTGGTCTTGATGAGAAGAAAAAAAAACTGTCGGGGGAGGTTCTCTTCTACAGTGTTTCAACCAATCCAGTAAATGTGGAGGACAAGTTAAGATAGAGTGTCACCTTGTTAATGCCCAAAAGCGGAAGTCACATCACATTCTCTCTTTCCATTTCTCCTGAAAACCGGAACATCCGGTTGTTGGGGAGTCGGCAGAGACCAATAGTAAAATAACAGTCTATGTTTTTGGCTCCCTTGAGTATAGGAATGTAAACTGTCTTTTAATTTGTAGTGTTACTCAACCCTCTGTCTTTCCCCACTGCATTTCATTTCCCCACTGCATTTCATTTCCCCACTGCATTTCATTTCCCCACTGCATTTTTGAACATTGCCAAAGCAAGTGAAGTAGATAATACCGTTTTTCTCAATTGTTAATACACTAAAAACCAGTGGCTGAACAAAGTTCTCAGTTGCCTGGACTCATTTATCTAATTATGCAGTCTGTTGTCAATACCTTCAACCATTTCACATGGTAAAACACAGTCTGTTGTCAATACCTTCAACCATTTCACATGGTAAAACACAGTCTGTTGTCAATACCTTAAACCATTTCACATGGTAAAACACAGTCTGTTGTCAATACCTTAAACCATTTCACATGGTAAAACACAATTTGCAGATCTCACTTAGACTTTTCAGCAAAACTCTAAACACATTCTCATTCTCAAAACACATTCTGCAGTCTAATGCACATGTCATCCATACTGGTAAACACAAGTGGCAACAATCAAATACAAATAGAGAATATACAGTGCCTTGCGAAAGTATTCGCCCCCCTTGAACTTTGCGACCTTTTGCCACATTTTAGGCTTCAAACATAAAGATATAAATCTTTTTGTATCCAAATCCGGCTTTAAACTTCTTCACAACAGTATCTCGGACCTGCCCGGTGTGTTCCTTGTTCTTCACGATGCTCTCTGCGCTTTTAACGGACCTCTGAGACTATCACAGTGCAGGTGCATTTATACGGAGACTTGATTACACACAGGTGGATTGTATTTATCAACATTGGATCATTCAGAGATCCTCACTGAACTTCTGGAGAGAGTTTGCTGCACTGAAAGTAAAGGGGCTGAATAATTTTGCACGCCCAATTTTTCAGTTTTTGATTTGTTAAAAAAGTTTGAAATATCCAATAAATGTCGTTCCACTTCATGATTGTGTCCCACTTGTTGTTGATTCTTCACAAAAAAATACAGTTTTTATCTTTATGTTTGAAGCCTGAAATGTGGCAAAAGGTCGCAAAGTTCAAGGGGGCCGAATACTTTCGCAAGGCACTGTATGTCATTGATTGAACACAATCACTCCAAATTGATTTAACCTGTTTCAAATGATGCGACACAACCAATATAAGCCAGTTCAGAGAGCAAACAGGTTGTTGAAGGTGAGAAGGAGAAAGTCTGAGAATGGATACTGTAGTAGAGTGCATTGTAGGCTGTATACTGTACAATGGATGAATTGTATGGCCCTGAACATTGTGCTTTCCATTTATTAACAGTATTGACTGCTCAATAGATTTTGACTGGTTGCAGGTTCATATCAACAAAGAACAAGAATTACATTATCACAGAGACAAAGGACAAGTTTGTGAGATTCAGGGTACAGTACTGTAAAAATAGGGGTACAAGGAGGAGGAAGAACAGAAAACAAAATTGCAAAGAGTGAAGCAGAGTAGTAATTTCTGATCAATTTTGAGCTACTATGATAAAACATGTTTTCGTTCATCAAAAGACAATGACGGAAAAATATGAATATTTTTTTTAGATTTAAAATGTACTTCTCCCTGAGAATTGTATGTTTTGAACAATGTGTTTTCTATTTTTCGGTGTATTGTTCCCTGACTGCTCGAGAGTGTATATCATTTTGATCACTTTGTTTAAGATTTGAGAGCCGTGTTTGATTTTGAACACAGGTAAAACTGTTAAGAGGCGAATGTTTCATTTTGCAAGAGGAGTCAGAGGTTATGTAAATAGTGCTTGACGATTAGGTTTTGTGTTGAGTGTTTTCAGGAAATGGAGGTTTCAGAAATTGTTACACTCACAGAAGTTCCAAAAGAATAAAGACATTACAAATATCGTATTATGTATATGTACTGTACAGTGTTGTAACGGTGTGCAAGTGGTTAAAATACAAAAGGGAAAATAAATAAGCATAAATATGGGTTGTATTTACAATGGTGTTTGTTCTTCACTGGTTGCCCTTATTTTTTTTTACCAGATCCTAATTGGTATGTCGAATTTTATCTACCTTTTGATGGCATAGTCAGACCTTCTTGCCTTGTCTCTCATATTGTACACAGCTTTGTCATGTTTAGGCCGAGGTAGGTATAGTTTTTTGTGTGCAACGGTGTCAAGATGGAATTTGTATTTGTGGTCCTGGCAACTGGACCTTTTTTGGAACACCATTATTTTTGTCTTACTGAGATTTACTGTCAGGGCCAAGGTCTGACAGAATCTGTGCAGAAGATCTACAGTTGAAGTTGGAAGTTTACATACACTTAGGTTGGAGTCATTGAAACTCGTTTTGCAACCACTCCACAAATATCTTGTTAACAAACTATAGTTTTGGCAAGTCGGTTAGGACATCTACTTTGTGCATGATCCAAGTAATTTTTCCAACAATTGTTTACAGACAGATTATTTCACTGTATTACAATTCCAGTGGGTCAGATGTTTACATACACTAAGTTGACTGCGCCTTTAAACAGCTTGGAAAATTCCAGAAAATTATGTCATAGCTGGTGAAGCTTCTGATAGGCTAATTGACATCATTTGAGTCAATTGGAGGTGTACTTGTCAGGATTTGGAGGGTTGTTCCGGGTTTTGGTAAGTAGATGTCCCCATTGTGCTTTTTGTCCCTATGTTTTTCCCTTGATCCCCATTATTATTTGCACCTGTGTCTCGTTTCCCCTGATTGTATTTAAACCCTTTGTTTCCCTCAGTTCTGTGCTCTGTGTTTGTGTCAGGACCCGGTTTCGAACCTGGGTCTCCGGAGTGAGAAACAGTCACTTAACCAACTGAGCCACGAATAGACAGCAGAACCCAGAAGATGAGGCAGACACAGCAGTACTTAAGACGGTGTATTTAATAAAGAAAAAATCCTAAAATGCAAAAAATGGCAAATCCAAAAGGTGGTAGGAAAAACACAAAAAGACCTCAAAAGAAACTCACCAAAAAATAAACAAAAACAAAAAACAGAATACCACAAGAACTTCACCCGGAATCGACAAGAGCACACAGAACACTAGGGCAGGGTGCTAACATACAAACACAGAGCACAGAACTGAGGGAAACAAAGGGTTTAAATACAATCAGGGAAAACGAGACACAGGTGCAAATAATAATGGGGATCAAGGGAAAAACATAGGGACAAAAGCACAATGGGGACATCTACTGACCAAAACCCGGAACAACCCTGGCCAAATCCTGACAGAATCCCCCCTAGGAACGGCCTGACGTTCCTACCAGCTCTCTCAGGGTGGAGGACCCTGAACTGACGAATGAGGTCAGGGTCCAGGATGTCTTTGGCAGGAACCTAGGAGCACTCCTCAGGACCGTAGCCTTCCCAGTCCACCAGATACTGCCAGGACCGCTGCACCCGGCGGGAATCCATATAAGCCAGCTGGCCTCCAATGACACGAGGCGGAGGGGGAGGTCTGTCTGCCGGGACAAGGGGAGAAAAAACAACAGGTTTTAACAATGACACATGAAATGTGGGATTAATCTTAAGGGATCTGGGTAAGTGTAGGCGATAAGAAACTGGGTTAACTCTCCTGGCAACCTTGAAGGGACCGATGTATTTTTGGGACAGCTTGCGAGACTCCACCCGTAGAGGTAAGTCTCTTGTGGAAAGCCAGACTCTCTGGCCGGGGCGCAGGGTAGGCCCGGGACGGCGACGTCTGTTGGCTTGTTGTTGATACCTCTGTGAGGAACGCATCAGATTAAGACGGGTCTTCCTCCACGAACCTCAAGGCTGAAGGCACTCTGACTTCTGCCTCCTGGTCCGGGAACAATGGAGGAGCATAGCCAAACTGACACTCGTGCGGGGACATACCAGTGGAGGAGGAGCGCAAGGTGTTGTGCGCGTATCAACAAAGCGTATTCCTCTCTGTTTGGCCGTTGGACTCCGGATGGTACCCTGAAGATAGACTGGCAGAAGCCCCCATGAGTTGGCAGAAGGCCTTCCAAAACCTTGAGGCGAACTGGGGACCTCTGTCAGAAACCACATCTTGAGGAATGCCGAAGACTCGGAACACATGATTAATTACCAACTCAGCCGTTTCCTTGGCAGAAGGTAACTTAGTCAGAGGGACGAACCTGGCCGCCTTTGAAAACCTGTCGATTATGACTAGGATAGTAGTATTGCCATGGGATGGAGGAAGTCCAGTAATAAAGTCCAATGAGATATGGGACCAGGGTCTGTGGGGAACAGGTAAAGGGTGAAGGAGTCCTTGAGGGCGGAGGTGAGAAGATTTGCCCTGGCAGCACACGGGGCAGGCATTGACGAAAGTGGCAACGTCTTCTCTTATGGTAGGCCACCAGAACTTACGCTGGATGAACTCCAAGGTGCGACCTACGCCCGGATGACAGGTGAGGCGAGAGGAGTGCCCCCACAGAAGGACCTGAGTCCTCACTGCCTTGGGGACAAACAACCGATTGGCAGGGCCTCCTTTATGGTCCGGTTCGCTAGCTTGAGCACGTCTCACGGTATCCTCAACTTGCCACGAGATCGGAGCCACAATCTTAGCAGCAGGAAGGACAGGCATGTCCGTGTCATCTCGAATGGCAGGAGCGTAGACTCGGGACAGGGCATCCGGTTTGAGATTCTTCGACCCGGGCCGATAGGTGAGGATAAACTGGAATCGATTGAAGAAAAGAGACCATCTAGCTTGTCTAGAGTTCAATCGCTTCGCCTGCTGGATATACTCCAGATTTTTGTGGTCCGTAAGCACTTGAAACGGGTGAGAAGTCGAGCCAGTGTCTCCATTCCTTCAATGCCATCTTAACCGCTAGGAGTTCACGATCCCCCACATCGTAGTTCCTCTCAGTCGGGGTAAGCCGGTGTGAGAAGAAAGCGCACGGATGAAGCTTCTTGTCTTCACCCCTCTGAGACAGGACAGCTCCAACACCAACCTCTTGCGTCTACCTCCACCACAAATGGTTCATCCAGGTCGGTAGTATCAGGATGGGAGCAGAGAGGACGCGCTGCTTGAGTCCTTGGAAGGCCGTCTCAGCTTCTCTTCCCCACAAAAACCTTGCATTGCCACCTTTGGTTAAAGCTGAGAGAGGAGCTGCCACCAAACTGAAGTTCTTGATGAACTTGTGGTAAAAGTTTTGAAGCCCAGGAAACGCTGAACATCCTTAACGGATTTGGGGTGGGCCAATCCGCTACCGCCCCTACCTTCCTAGGGTCCATTTTTCGACCGGGTTCCACTACAAATCCCAGGAATTGTACTCGGGATGAATGGAATTCACACTTAACGTACAGATGGCTGTCCAGGAGGCGTTTGAGTACTTGTCTGACATGCTTAGTGTGTTCTTGAAGGGAGCTCGAAAAGATGAGGATGTCATCCAAGTAAACGAACACAAATATGTTAAGCATATCCCTAAGCACATCGTTTATGAGCGCTTGGAACACCACAGGGCGTTGGTCAGGCCGAAGGGCATCACCAAGTATTCATAGTGACCAGTAGGCGTGTTGAAAGCGGTCTTCCACTCGTCACCAGGTCTGATCCGCACAAGATGGTATGCGTTCCGCAGGTCAAGCTTAGTGAAAACAACTGCTTCCTGGAGCAGCTCGAAGGCTGTGGCCATAAGGGGTAGCGGGTAACGGTTACGGACGGTTATGTCATTGAGTCCCCGGTAGTCGATGCAAGGACGTAATCCACCATCTTTCTTGGCCACAAAGAAAAACCCTGCTCCCGCCGGGAGGTTGATGGACGCATGAGGCCTGCTTCCAGAGAGTCCTTGATGTAGGTATCCATAGCAGCTCGTTCGGGTGGAGATGTTGTGCCCGGAAACAGGTCGATGGGGCAATCGTAAGATCTATGGGGTGGTAGCATGGTGGCCCTCTGTTTGCTAAACACCAGTTTGAGGTCATGGTAACACTCGGGAACTCGGGTCAGGTCGATGGATTCTAAAGACTTGGGAATTCTGGAAAATACAAGTAGCTTGGCACGTAGGACCCCACTGCTTGATAGTGCCCACAGACCAGTCGATGTGAGGGTTATGGCTGTGAAGCCAGGGGTATCCAAGGACGAGAGGGAACTCGGAACAGGAGATCAAATGAAAGTTCATCAATTCCTGGTGTTGTGAAACTGAAAGTCTCAAGGAGGTAGTGACATGAGTGACAAGTCCAGATCCCAAAGGGCTTCCATCCAATGTAGTAACCCTCATGGGGTCACTTAGAGGTTCAGAGGGAACGCCATTCTCCTTCGCCCAGACACCATCCATGAAGTTACCTGCGGCTCCAGAGTCTACCAAGGCTTGAAGGTGAAGCTTGTGGTTGTCCCAGGAGAGGGTGACTGGAATGAGCAGACGGGAGTTGGACGGATGGGAGGAGGTTATGTTTCCCATTACAGTTCCCCCGGTCTGTACGGGACAGAGCGTTTCCCTGGAGCCCGGGACACGTGGAACGGAAATGGCCCGGTTTGCCGCAATATAGACAGCGTCGCTCCTCATCCGGCGGTCTCTCTCAGCCTGGGAGATGCGTCCAATCTGCATGGGTTCCGGTGAGCCAGCGATGATAAAGGTGGGGACTCGGAGCTGGGACTGATAGGGGCTAGAGGTCTACGGTTGAGTTCTCTCTCTCTCAGACGCTGGTCAATGCGTGAGGCCAACTTGATCAGGGACTCGAGATTGTCCGGTGGTTTGAGTGGCCAGTTCATCTTGGATAGTGTCGGAAAGGCCTTTCAGAAAGCACACCGTGAGCGCCTCGTTGTTCCAGCCACTCGCTGCTGCCACCGTGCGGAACTGGATGGCATAGTCCGTCACGCTGCGCCAACCTTGATGGAGAGTCAGGAGCTGTTTGGCTGAGTCAGAACCACTGCTTGGGCCTTGAAACACTCGTTTGAATTCCTCAGCAAAGGCAGAGTAGCTGGCACAGCAGGAACTATGGGCATCCCACACAGCAGTAGCCCAGGCCAGGGCTTTTTCCGACAGCAGGGTGATGATATATGCGATCTTAGACCGGTCGGTGGGAAACGACGAGGGTTGCAGCTCAAAGGAGAGAGAACATTGAGTGAGAAAGCCTTTACAAGCACTTGGATCACCTGAGAACCGTTGGGGAGGTGGAAGACGAGGTTCAGCCAGGGGGTTAACTGCCATGGGTACGTGAACCTGAGGTACTGGGACGGAAACTGTTGCCGGGGTAAGTCGATCAGATATTTGCTTAATGGAAGTCAGCATCTCCGACAGAAGATGAGAATGTCTAGCCATTAAGGCCTCTTGCTGAACCAGGGCGGCTTCGTGGCGTTGGACAGTCTCCTGGTTGGGACAGCGTGGCAAAAAGGTCCTGGGAACTGGCTTCTGGGTTCATTTTTGGCTCTGTGTTTCTGTCAGGACCCGGTTTCGAACCTGGGTCTCCGGAGTGAGAAACAGTCACTTAACCAACTGAGCCACGAATAGACAGCAGAACCCAGAAGATGAGGCAGACACAGCAGTACTTAAGACGGTGTATTTAATAAAGAAAAAATCCTAAAATGCAAAAAATGGCAAATCCAAAAGGTGGTAGGAAAAACACAAAAAGACCTCAAAAGAAACTCACCAAAAAATAAACAAAAACAAAAAACAGAATACCACAAGAACTTCACCCGGAATCGACAAGAGCACACAGAACACTAGGGCAGGGTGCTAACATACAAACACAGAGCACAGAACTGAGGGAAACAAAGGGTTTAAATACAATCAGGGGAAACGAGACACAGGTGCAAATAATAATGGGGATCAAGGGAAAAACATAGGGACAAAAAGCACAATGGGGACATCTACTGACCAAAACCCGGAACAACCCTGGCCAAATCCTGACAGTACTTGTGGATGTATTTCAAGGCCTACCTTCAAACTCAGTGCCTCTTTGCTTGACATCATGGGAAAATCAAAAGAAATCAGCCAAGACCTCAGAAAGAAAATTGTAGACCAGTCTGGTTCGTCCAGTTTCCAAACGCCTGAAGGTATCACGTTTATCTGTACAAACAATAGTACGCAAGTATAAACACCATAGGACCACACAGCCGTCATACCGCTCAGGAAGGAGACGTGTTCTGTCTCCTAGAGATGAACTTACTTTGGTGCACTTCACAAAATAGATGGCATCGTGAGGAAGGACAATTATGTGGATATATATATATTTTTTTATATATTTTTTTATTTAACCTTTATTTAACCAGGTAGGCTAGATGAGAACAAGTTCTCATTTGCAACTGCGACCTGGCCAAGATAAAGCGTAGCAATTCGACACCTACAACAACACAGAGTTACACATGGAATAAACAAAACATACAGTCAATAATACAGTAGAACAAAAGAAAACAAAAAGTCTATATACAGTGAGTGCAAATGAGGTAAGTTAAGGAAATAAATAGGCCATGTTGGCGAAGTAATTACAATATAGCAATTAAACACTGGAATGGTAGATCGGCAGAAGATGAATGTGCAGGTAGAGATACTGGGGTGCAAAGGAGCAAAATAAAATTGTTGTTTGTACACACAGTTGTTGTTTGTACACATGGATTTGATAATGTTATATGTTTTCCCCCCAACACCACTTTCCATCCATTTGTATAGCAGACCCTCATGCCAAATTGAGTCAAAAGCTTTTTTGAAATCAGAAAAAGCATGAGAAGACTTTGCCTTTCTTTTGTTTGTTTGTCAATTAGGGTGTGCAGGGTGAATAGGTGGTCTGTCGTACGGTAATTTGGTCAAAAGCCAATTTGACATTTGGTCAGTACATTGTTTTCACTGTTTACTTTCTGCTTGGGGTTGCTCATCTGTGGGGTTGTATAATGAAGATGTCTGGTCTGACAACCTCTGGGTGGGGGTATCTTTCTCCAGAGAGAGCTTATCCTGCTCAGCTATCTCTTTGATTATGTGAAAGTCCAGCTGAAACTGTTTGGGCTTGCCCTGTACCATTACTGTTCCAGACTTGTACAGGTTGACATTGGCTGACTCCTTGTCTATTATCCTGAGTTTCTACCCATCGCTAACACTAATTGTCAGCAAAAAGTGTCTCTTGATTTTCCATAAGGCGTTGTTTTTGTACTTTTTTCGTGACTTATCATTTTTTTTTACATCCAGAGGGTACTGTACAGTAATGACCTCTGAAAAGTGGGAGGGGGCTTCAAAGGCTTCTGCATTTGGGTGGGGTAGGCTTTGAAACTCTCCTGCGATTGTTGGGCTGAAGGGCATTGACACCTCTCACTTCACACATCATGTCTAATTGAAGTTGCAGTCAGATATGTTCTGTCCTAGCAAGCTTGGTAGCCTTAACTTAGCATTAATTTCTTATAAAGTAAAATCTATCATTGTAATGTATTTTTCTTCTTGGCTTTAAAAATAGCTTCATACTAAACATTACTCACTCAGTTCCAGGTTGGATGGTGTTTTCAGGTTTCTGTTGTTTGTTTGCCAGAGCATTTGTTGTATAGCTTGGAAATAAGAATCTTTGGTAGTAGGAATGCTTCCAGGTTGCCTGTCCAAAATCAGGTTGTAGGTTTGGAGATTTGATTTGGAGTGGAGGTTATTTTGTGGAGGTTAGTATCCTGTATGTGTCCTTGCCGAAAAATCCAAGTTGATCAAATTCTAACTTTTTGAAAAAACATGCAAAAAAATGCAAAGTCTCTCTCTCTCTCTCTCTCTCTCTCTCTCTCTCTCTCTCTCTCTCTCTCTCTCTCTCTCTCGACAATAACCAAGAGTGTGCAAATCTGTCATCAAGGCAAAGGGTGTCTACTTTGAAGAATCTCATTTAAAACATATTTGGATTTGTTCAACACTTTTTTGGTTACTACATGATAGTTACTAAGTGATAGTTTTGATGTCTTCACTATTATTCTAAAAATAAAGAAAAACTCTTGAATGAGTAGCTGTGTCCAAAATATACATACTGGTACGTACATCACATTCCTCCTTGGCATTGGAATTTCCCATGAAGAGGGCAGAGGAGGACAGAGACATCTTAGTTTTAGCAGGGCAAGTGTCTACTCCTAGGCCCAAGTGGACAGCCCCCCCCAGTATCTGGTGGTCATGATTGTGCTTACATCTATGGGGTGCTGGGGGATGGCTGTGCTCTGACACACTTCCTCACTGCAGAACAGGACTCAGTCAAGGATATCCAACCGAACATCAGTCATGCATGGGGAACTGCCAGCGAGGAGAATGAGCTCGATCATCCGTGCAGATCCCGAGGGGGGTAGGTGGTCTTGGGGGAGATGGAGGATGTGAGAAGGAGGGGGTACTGGACAGACTCCAAGTACACAGACAATGCAACACGCACCCAGGAGACTGTCGTTATTAGAAGTTAATTTTATGCCAATTTCACTGAGCCTTGCTATAATCGGTATCACCAAAGCTTTAGTCAGATCTGACAACAAGATTATGGTCCAATAAGAAATTAGTGATCAGCAAAGCAGCAAAAATACATTTGTTTTGACTGCAGTTAACCGTTGGAATGTTTTTGTACCATAAATCCCACCCTCTTGCTCTCTTTTTAAAAATCTCTTTCTCTGCCCCTCTGTTCATCTCTTTGTCCCGATCTCTGTCCCTCTCTCTCTAGGTTGGTGGCGAGGAGGAGCTCGTGGTAAGACTTCCGCCCCACAGCTAATCCAAGATAGAGGTACTATCATGGACGCCAGCCGCAACAGCTTGCTTACAAACATACATATCATAGCAGCTCATAACAGAATTTACAACGGATTTCATAGACACTGTACAGTATGTAGTCAAAAGAGATCTTTACCAATCTTTACAGAATGTATTATGACTCATTAAAGAGCATATGATTCAAGGAGGCTACTTGTTTACATTTCATTTCATTACTACGTCCGGATGGTAATACTGCATAGGCACTCCCTCTCTCCCTTTATAAAAACATCATGATACAGTTGTTCTCTGACCCAACAGGGAGCAGAGTTTATTGAAAAAGAGAAGAGGAGCTTTTAGGGGGGAAATTCAGAAGTGATTGAGACGGGGTGTGAACACAGAGGCACCCTGATGAGGAGGAGAGACGGAGAGCAGTTATAGCCTCAATCCAGTCAGATAATGAATCAACACTGATTGTGGCCTAAGTCTTGGGCTGAAAAAGAATTGGGGAAATGTTGTATAGCAAAAAAAGCAAACAAACCACAAACTTAGAGCTGTTTGTCAATTTCTGTTTCAGTCGGCTTTCAAAATAAATGCAGTGGGCCCTGAGGGACCATTAAAAACTGCACAGAGAGAACCACTTTGTTGAGCAACCCAAGCACATTAACCGTGTGAATGGAGAGAGAGAAGTACTTTTAACTCCTAAACTTTAAAAAGTGATTTAACATTAGCTCATCTGATTGAGCTCAGCTTCTTGCCCTTCTGGCCAGCGGAGGTCCATGGACTGGGCTTAATCTTCCATGCTCAGTGTGGAAGAATAGGTTTGGCTTTAAGTGCTTGAGGGGTAAAGATTAAATGTGCTAGTTATCCAATCAGCAGAGCTTCCTCTCCTCTCCTGGCCCTTCAATACCAAATTCACATCTCACTGAGCACAGACGTCAATTCAACATCTATTCCATTTTGGTTCAACGTCATTTCATTGAAATACCCCCCCCCCCACCTCTTAAAAGATGACATGATTGCTGTTAAGTGATTCCACTCAATAAATCAGAAATGACAAATCTGGGTCAGTGCAAATATCCTTGCACACTTCCAGTGGGGTCGAGAGGAGACGCTCCAAGTCTGCAGGCCCATGGAGCGCTGCTGAACGAAGACCTCTTCTTAGGAGTATAGTTGTGGAGGATTAGTGAAGGGAATAAGTTCTCTCTAAGTTCCTGCAAGTTCAAAAGGAAACATGAGAAGAAGTAATGAAACGAGTGATTAAGCCAACTGTTGTCTAGCACCTAAATACCCAAGTTCAACAGGCATACATTTTCTCACCCTTTTGGGCAATTACTAAAGTGTGATGTGTTGCTGTAGCACAGCAGGACAGAAACCAGCAACAAGGAGGGAGGGGTGCTAACACATCTACTTACTTGCAGACTTGCTTCATTGCACACCCAGTTGTGTGTTTTGACGGATTGTGACACTGTATGTAGTCCAGGTAGTATCTCAAGGTAAAAGTAATGACCAAGACGCAAAAAATTGCAATTTACTGTGATCACAGCCAGGAAAATGTATATTTGGACAGTCCTTCTGTAGTTGCTCTACAGACTATAATTTCAACTAACTATCTAGTAACCCTATCCCTAACCTTAAACCTTATTCGAATCCTAAACCTAATCCTAACCTTAACCTTTACCTGTATTCTAAACCTAACCCTGACCTTAGCAAGCAGTTGCTTATCAGTTTGTTGATAGTATGACCATCGTCAGAGCATCTACAGATGTAAAATAAGGACTATCCAAATGAAGTGTAAGCGGAAAAGGTTGTGCAGGGCTTCTTCTGATGCACTATTGGTCCTCATATCAAAAGTCGCCTTGTTTTTGTTCTGTATTCAAATTGAGACAAAACAGAGGAAGGCGGAAGGGATATTTTCCATGAATGACTCAAATCAGCCTCAAAGCATGTTCAAGCTCTATAAAAAAAATCATTTAAATCATTATGAAAGTCAAACACAAATGTTTGCTTGTGTGTTTGACCCCGAAATTGGATGTAATTTCACTCACATAGACAATATTTTTTCAGCTGTACCAGGAATACAATATGTGTCTTAATATAAAGACTCATTTTAGATGCTTCAAATGAATTATTCAGTTCAGGAAGGTAAGACGTCAGAGTGAGAGCTACTACATTCCAGAACTCATTAGCCATTATTTCACTTTGGATATGAAATACCCCTTCAATTGGTCTGTAGACAGGCTTAATATCACCTGGACATGAAAAATATATCGGCGAGTCCATCAATTACACATTCATTACATATTTTTTTCATCATAATCGCGAGCTTTGAAGCTGCAAGGCTGTATTGACAAGCAGGCTGAATCTTCCTGACAAATGACAAAATAAGCTCCTCTAAGGAATAACTCATTTGCTTTTGGTAGAACATTGGCGTGCTGCTGGGAAGACTGTCAATATGAGGATTTACAGATACATCTGACAGATTTTCTGTTTCACAAGTTCATATGGATTTTCAGTTATCTATACTATTGTGCCTTAGTGTCTGCCATGACATGATATAGATCGCTGATCGACAAATTATCATAATTAATTTATATTAACATCTTTGGTGTGGTGTGGCTTGACAAGCTAATCTATTTGCTGCGACTAAACAGGCTTAACCGATGATTGTGTAACATATGGTTTGAGATGAATACTCAAAATGACATTAGACATTAGACTCTATAATGAACCACTCAAATGTGAAACAAAAACAAATAAACACACAATGACAGATGACTCTATATTCAGTAAAGTATGTTGTAATAAGTGATAAAGAGTTTGATGAATAAAGAAAACATGTGCCATTGACTTTTGTCATGAAAAGCTGCATTGGTGGTAATGTCCATGGTGCTGAAATCACTTCCATGGAAAGTGACATATGTGGAGACGTCCATTGTGCTGAAACTCACAAAACGATCCCAAATTAGAAAAAAAAGAAATGCAGAATTGTAGTGAAACTACTGCACTGTTCCATATTATCAGATCTAATATGTACCCAGCAAACCGAGAACATTCTCAGGATATTAGCTAATATTCCTAATAGGTTGTAGTTAATATTAGGATGATAACATCCCACAAACATAAAAAAAAAACGTTGATCACCCCAAAAAAGTTTTAAGAACATTAAAAAAATAAAAAATAAATCTCCTTGGAATGCAACCTGAACTCAGGGGTAGACGTAACATAGTAAATGTAAATATGTCTTTGTCCATTTAGTATGATATGCTATGTTTCATATGGTATATATTCATTTGTGGATGTCCATCATCCCTTTTGTATGATATACTAGAAATTACAATTCGTATGGTATGTTACGAATTGCAATTTGTACACTATGTTCCGGATTTTCAATACATTTGATGTTTTACAAATTCCAATTTGATGTGCTTGACATAAGCTAGGTGGCTAGGTGGTTAATGTTAGCATTAGCTAGGTGGCTAGGTGGTTAATGTTAACATTAGCTAGGTGGCTAGGTTGTTAATGTTAACATTAGCGAGGTAGCTAGGTGGCTGACATTAGCTAGGCTAGCAGTTATGGTTAGGGTTAAGGTTAGGGTTAGGAGTTAGGTTAAAGGGTTAAGGTTAGGGTTAGGGGAAGGGTTAGTTAGCACGCTAAGTAGTTACAAAGTGTCTAAAAAGTAGTAAGTAGTTGCAAAGTTGTTAATTTGCTAAAATGCTTAAGTTGTCCGTGATGAGATCCGAACACGCAATCTTTAGGTTGCTAGAAGTTTGTGTTATACACACACCAGTCCACCCAAAATCAACCACCCCCCTTTCATTTCTCCCTTAAGTAACCTTCTGTAACCATACCAAACGTAACATATGATATTAATTTGAGTGTCCTGTGTTTATGTTTACTATGTTTTACTATGTCTATCTATCTATGAGACCAGGCTGTGGAATCTTTTCCTAACATTCACGAAAATGTTGTTCACACAACATCTGTAACAACTCCCACAGAACATTCCCTTAAGGTTCTCATGGGGGAATGTAATAACACATTGTTATTGTTATTAGAACATACACCAAAATTGATAGAGACATGTTGGGCTGGGGGAATGGGATGGGATGGGGAGTTTGTCTTTACCAATTTTGTTATTACAAAATCATGTGTGATCAATATGATAATTTCTCTGTATTTATTCTATTTTTTTCTTTAGAGTGGTTTTCTCCACATGTGGTATAAACTAAGAGTGGTAACCCCACCAACAAAGCAAATAAAAACTTTACAAGTAAGTGGGACAATATTTTCATGTTTCAAATCTTTTAAATACTTTTCAATATTTGTATATGAATTTCTACAATTTATAGCTGGTTTGAGTTTTTTAAGTCATTGAAATTTGGGACTACAGTTTGACCTTTTAAAATATTGTCCCATGTACGTTGTGTAATTTGCTGACAGTCCCTAACTAGCCCCATAGGGATATCCAAAGTTAAACCAAATGTGCTCAGAATGTATGATTACTATGGTGCAGCCAGCTGTGGACATGTGGGCAGGATTCAAATAAACCCAAGCCATAGAAAACTGCTACAGTACACATTCTGGGCCATCATTTTCCCCCCTATCATCTTGCAGATCTCTGTTTTGGACGAGACTAACTTCATAACCAAAATTATCCTATTTACACATCGTTGTCAATTTTGACACTAGAATAAATGTTTCTAACTCATATCGATGCCACATAGGCCATTTTCAAGTAGATTTAAGTCCCTGCCGGTGACAAGAATACCCATAACATGATGCTGCCACCACAAAACTTGAAAATACGGATGATCAACAACATTCACTCCACATTACTGGCCTGTATGACAAAGTGAAAAGAAGAAAGCCTGTGTAAAATAAAATCATCCATTCTGTTTGCACCAAGGCCGCTAAGTAAGACTGCAAATAAATTAACTTCAAAACTACAGGCTTGGATCAAATCTAATAAAACACAACACAGAGTGAAACCCTCTGTATTTTCAAGTGTTGTGGTGGCACTGGCAGCATCATGTTATGGGTATGTTCAGTCTCAGTTCTGACTTAAATGGGCTTGAAAATGATCGACAAGGTTTGAATATTGCTGTCAATTAATGAGCTTGAGCAATTTTGACAAAAAATATTTATAAATGTTGCCCTACGATATGTGCAAAGTTGGTCAAATCTTATTCAAAATGATTCATAGCTGTAATGGCTGCTAAATGTGCTTCCACCAAGTATTACCTCTGGGGTGTGAAGACTTACACAATCAAGACATCTTCATTTTTTTTAGTGGTTAGAGTGTTGGACTAGTAACCAAAAGGATATTCCATCTCTGCAAAGACAAAGACAACAATCTGGAAGTCATAGTAAAAGTGTGAACAGCTTTATGTTTGTGTAAGTGGTGCAGTTGTGTTACAATTTTCTTCTGGTGAAGGAAAGGCAGACCAAAACGCAGCGTAGTTATTTATAAACATCTTTAATAAAGATGATAACTTGTACAATGTATAATACAAAATAAGAAACCATGAAAAACCAAAACAGTCCTAACTGGTGCAAAACACAGAGACAGGAACAATCACCCACAAAATACCCAAAGAATATGGCTGCCTAAATATGGTTCCCAATCAGAGACAACGTTAAACACCTGCCTCTGATTGAGAACCACTCTAGGCAACCATAGACTTTCCTAGACTACTATACTAAACACAACCCCATCAATCTACAAAACCCATAGACAAGACAAACACATAATCACCCATGTCACACCCTGGCCTAACCACAATAATAAAGAAAACCCAAAATACTAAGGCCAGGGCGTGACAAGTTGATTAATTCCAGGGGTAACCCTCCAAATCTCCCAGGTTCAATCCACGCTTGCGACTATCATACAAAATACATTAAAACTATGTTTGTACAATCAACGTCTAATAAACTGTCACATCAACTGTCATGAATTGTTGTTACAAACAAATTCCTCAACTGTAAAATAGCATTAAAACATGAAATAAAATCCATGGACTGTTCAAAATGTCATTTTACCATTTTAGGAACATAGAAAAACACTCTAAAAACATTGAGGGAAGGTTTTGTGCCCCCTCTTACAAACATTGTAAGAATGTAATCACAACTAGACATAATGAAATGTTTTGGGAACTGTTAATATTCATCAGAGGAATGTTTTTTCCACCCTAATACCAACATCGTACAATCATCAACACAACTGGACAGACTGTGTTACTAGATCTTTTAGGAGGAATGTTCTTACACCTTTCCAACAACTGAATTAAATGTTCTGGGAACACTCACAGAATCAGTTTTGGTTTTCTGGGTATACTGTCTACATTTGCAATCTAACTTATCACCGTAATCATTACATTCTATGTATGTAGGTCACACAGTTTCTGTAACGTGATTCAAGTCATTCTTAAGAGTGAATCACAATTCATGGAACCACACAGTAAATGCAGCAAGAAACTACACTCCTCTGTATGAACAAAGCAATGTGCAATTCAGATCATTTGAGGACCATACCTCACAGCATAAGGACATTGTTAAAGAGGTTCATGTTTCCATGTGATCTTGAGCCGGAGGAAATATAAACAGGAAATAGTGGGAAGAAGTCTGGAGAGATAATAGAGCACAGGAGAATAGACTACATAGAGGACTAGATTGAGTCTTTTACCAACAGCTAGCGATATTAATTCCACTGACATTAGGCATCATAAATTCTATTCACCATGGGTTTTCATGAAGGGTTATCTTCCTCAAAAAGCACAAAGAGGATCAAAATGATACCCACCATCTCACATTGTTCTGAAATCATCTCCGTTGTTAGAAACCGATAAGGTTAGCATTCCTGCAACATTATTTTTTGTTGAAATATAGTTTGTTCTCTGAGAAATTAAGCTAACTTATGGGGTGTCTGTAGGTGGCTTTTGACTATTGCTTTGAATTCCTCATGTCTTACTCACTGTTAGAAAAATGTTTGGTACAAATCGGTTGTTAAGTACTATATTTATTGAATATTCTATGAATCATTAAAAAGGCCAATTTGGGTGCAATCAATTAGCTTAATTTCTCAGAGATCAAATTATACTTCAACAAAATAATGTTGCAGGAATTCTGATCTTATCTGTTTCGAACGACAGAAACGATTTCAGAACAATCTGAGATAGTGGGTGTCATGGCTTGATGAAATGACATGGAACGACCCTTAACGCAGAACACACATTGAGTAGCGAGCACATAGTCATATCCAAAAGCATGCTGGGAAACAAATCATATCTGTCTTGAGTGAAATGTTGCCATGGCAAACAAGGAGCACGAGGGAGGGGGCTGGATAACATCATTGCTCTGAGGTTTCAGCAAACATCACTGCTACTAATATATTAATGAAACCAGTTAGACGTTGACTGGTGCTTTACCAGAAAGGCTGCGGGAGGAAGCGTTGGGTCTGCAGGACAACTCAGAGCAGGGTTTCCATTGGCTGTATGTCTGGCCCAGCCAAAGCACCAGAATGACTTCAGATCGCTTCATGTTGTTTACTGTTTATTCAAGTACTGTGATAATACTGAGTGTCCAATCTAAAATATGTAGATAACATAGTACATGCTGTTCTGAATCTAGGCTAAGGAGGAGTATTCTGAGGAGTCTATTGCAAACAGCATCAGCATGCAGGCGATGTGCACCAGGGCAGTTAACGTCAGCCCCCACACTCCCCTTTAGAACAGATGCCAAATTTGATTGGAAGCTTGTTAGCAAAATACATTCCCCCACCCTGGTTCTTCTCCCAATCTTGTCATTGGGAATTCTGACTGGCAGTTCTATTTTGAGGGTCCTCCCAGTTTTGACACAGTGAAGACTGGTCCAGATGGCTCAACAGTCTGCCACCCAATCAAATGAGAGGATTTCATCAGTGGGAGAAGAGACTGACACATTGTCTCATTAGTCTCATGAATAAGATGCCACCATCCTGTGTACAATGACCATCTGACCGAGTTGTCCCTCTTTAAATTACGTGCATCTTATAAAGAATTCATGATGCCTTCATAAAGCCTTCATAAACACTACATAAATGTGTTACAAATCATCTATAACCGTATGTTATGCTTTATAAAGAGTTAATAAATGTGGCAAAACTGTGTGACATAACCACCATTATCCAACAGGTGGGTCTAATCCTGAATGTTGATTGGTTAAAACTGCATTCGAATCGGTGTCTATTCTACAAATTACCACCGGCTAAATCTATGACGTTAAAATGCCTATTTACTCTGTTCCATCTAACTGCGCAATTCACTGTCCCATCATTCCAGACATCCAGCTTATAAACTTGATCTCCACTATAAAACATGTAGACATTATCTTACATTTCTTTTAGACTGACATTTAGTTTTCAACAGCTGAAATTTGTATAAACCTTGATGTCTGTCTCTCCAACATTTGCAACATTGTTTCAATATTCAAATTTGACCTCCAGCTGTCCCATAGTAATGAACATGTTGGGAGTCAGGACAGACAGGCAGGCAGCGTTTCTCAGCCAGTCAAAATAATGTATCATCTGGCATAATTTTTAAGGATATATACAAAGAAATTGAAAAAGGTAAAATAAAAAACAAAATGCAGATAGTTTGCAGTCTTTCCAGCTTCATTTTGAAGTGATTGTGTTAGCTGTGTTGTTGGCTAGCTGACGAGTGAACACATGTTCTAATCCAGGCATAAATGCGCCTCATTAGCCCATTGTTATGAATGTATCCAAATAAAAGTCACTAGAAAAACAGCCTAAACAAATGCAAATGCAAATGCAGCTATTGTTGTTATTCTGTCTGCACTGTTTGATGTTACTGTCAATTAGCCGTAGTTGGCTAGCTAGCAATCAAGGGATAAGTTCGTTGACAGGCAGTATGGAAATGGAACATTTAGAACGAACGACGGGGTTGCTTCTATAGATACAGAACAAAAAGACTGAGCGACTGGGTCGCGTCTCTGGCAATCGAACCAATAGAATGAATGACCAGCTGGCTTGGATCGGGACAATATCTTGTGGAAGGATAAAATAATATGAATAAATTCATCAATATATATATATTTGTTTTAAACCCATTTTTCTCCCAAATTTTGTGAAATCCAATTGGTTGTTATAGTCTTGTCCCATCGCTGCAACTCCCTTATGGACTTGGGAGAGACGAAGGTCAAGAGCCATGTGTCCTCTGAAACATGACCCTGCCAAGCCGCACTGCTTCTTGACACACTGCTTGCTTAACCCGGCCGCACCAATGTGTCCGAGGAAACACCGTACAACTGGCGACCCTGTCCAAAATAATGCTTTTAATGAAAATATGTCAATCATTATTTGAATATGTTGCTAACCCTTTGTATAAAAGTGATAATGCCAGAGAAGCCCTTGTTTGGAGGATATATTGGCACGGTTTGCCAGCCCTCGACTTCATCTCGGGCCTAACACCACCCGTGCCAATATATCCTCCAAACACCGGCTTCTCGGGCATTTTCACTTAAATATCAAATGTGACATAACTCACTTTGTCAAATATGACAATAATCTGTGTTTTTTTCAAGGGTGGCATAAGCACTTAATAAAGGCCTTATAAATCATATCAAATTGAGGCTTCACAAAGCATTTATAACCATGTTATGTATCTTGGTAGAGCATTGCAATGCCAGGATAGTGGGTTCGATTCCGAGGGACACGATATGTAAAAATGTACTGTATTCACACATTACTTTGTCACTTTCGATAAAAGTGTCTGCTAAATTATATATATTATATTACTCTAAAATATTTCTAGGATGACCCAACTACTTTCCCTCTTGGGTACATAGTCAATATTGGACCTGACCTCAACTCCCCCAGAATGCTGTGCTGCAGGATGACACACCCTCTAAAGTGCAGTCATGCACAGCTAAAAACTTTGGGAGGGCCTTTTAAAATCAGTTTGTATTTTTTGCCTACTTCTGTCATTTTCACCCCCAAATTCCATTTAGTTTTTCCTGGTTTTGGATTTCCCATTTTTTTCAGGTTTCACCCCATTTCTTCCACTTTTCTAAAATAGAAAAACAACATTTGATGTTCTGTGTTCACAACAAAGCTTCAACCACATCAGGAGATGACTTTTGAGGTGTGTGAAAAATCTAAGAAACTTAGAGTTGTAGTTGCCCTTAAATTCAGTGCACATGCCCAGCACTGTTGTTCGGTTAGAATATTTTGTGTGCAGTAATCTCACGTGATGATTATGTATTTCATAGTGATTCGCATTGTGGCCACCAATGGAATGGATGGAGTAAAAGGCCAGCAACACTCCGTATTATTCACAGCCCCATGAAATTACACCATACTGTATATACCTTTACTGCGGCACCCAGGTCAGTTTTTGCTCTGTAAGCCATATACAGTGATTTGCATTGTGGTCATTTATATGACATTGGATCAATGTAATGCAAATGTCACTTAAATATTAACAAATATGAATCATTGTTAATGTTTGGACATATACTATTACGTGGGATACTTTTATTTAGAACATTTCAGAAATTCTGTGACCTGGAAGTACTTTTTTCGTGTTGTGAGAGGACACTGATTATGTGATGAGTTTGCAAATCAAATGCCCAATTGTGGTGCCTACCTGACAGTGAGAAACATGTAAATTAGCCTTTATTATTGTAATTTCAATTAGTTAGTAGTCGTTAAGTGTTGAGTTAGATTACATACTGTAGCGAACTCAGCCATTTTTTTTTTAAATGGTGACTTTACAGCAATTGCTAGCTAGACAAAATTTAGATAGCTAGCTAGCAGGCTCAGCTGAAATAAGATCCACATCTTCGAAACATCACGTCATGAGATTTGTAAATGAAAGATGAATATAATAATATAATAATATAATAATGAATATAATAATTTAAGGTTGGATCCAACATGCAGCACCTCCAGCAGGCAGAGAGGCAAGAACCATTTGTCCGCCAGCTTAGGGACAAGCAACTCTATTCATAGTCCTGTGTAATGTCTAATGAATTGCATTGCTGGACTTTTTGAAACCTAATGTATTTGTATTGTTAAAAAAAAAATACAAATAAAATTACATTCATGGTTTAAACATGTCTTTTATGTTTATTTGTTTTTGCTGTTAGTGATAATTCCTTAAGTGTCAATACATTTGTGTTTATATCATGAAGCCTTTAGGCATGTGTTATGAATTACAGTAGCAAATGGGTCTAACTTTAAGTGAAGTACAGCGTCATGCAATATGGAGTCTTTATGGATGTGTTATGAAGGACGTATTACAGGTTACTACATAAAGTGTCAATAAAAAGGTTAATAACATTCTGCTGATTTATGAAGGTTTTCTCATGATCCACAGGTTATTGTAGGGTGTGAGAGGTATTTAAATGGGTTGATGGACCCATTTGTGTGTGTGTGTGTGTGTGTGTGTGTGTGTGTGTGTGTGTGTGTGTGTGTGTGTGTGTGTGTGTGTGTGTGTGTGTGTGTGTGTGTGTGTGTGTGTGTGTGTGTGTGTGTGTGTGTCAGAACCAAGATGATTTGGAGTAGCCCAACCTGTGACTACTGCACCACACCAGGTATTCCTCTTCTCTTCCCATGCTGGAGACCAGGGCTTGATAACCTGTTACAATGGTGCCAACATTTTGTGGCTGATCTTTCAGCGGGAGAGTGGGTGAATGTGTCAAAGAACTGATGGTCCCAACGACGGCTAGTTTTTGTTGTTTGTGTCCTGAGGAACATGTAACTTGGTTTCAGCTGGCCACTTTCAATTTCCTTATGTTGGGGGCTTTCATCAAGGTGTAAGTGCTTCTTGGTGTAACGTCCTTCCCAGGCTATTGAACGCACAGCACATAGAAGCCTGGGATATCAACCATTCAAAGTTGGCCTTAATGGGACTGACCATAGAATTATATAGGAGTGACCTAGCGGAGTAAAGTATTTGTCATCGTCGCTAGTTAACGCAGTAAAAAGGTCATAATTATGTCCAAACCCTTCCCATTTCCACAATGTTTCTTCTTAAAATGTGATTTTAAGCCTAACACTAACTAATGAAGGCCAAGTTTAATGCGTTGGTCCACCAGACCTTCCGCACATTTGGGCGGAAGTGTCTAGGAAGGACATAATGTGATTATGTAACTAACATGACTTCCCTTTAGAGTGTATTCCAATCCTTCGACCCAACATGTCACCCTTTATAAAGCACCCTTTATAAAGCACATTATATCATATTCGACATAGTGGGTTATGTCACGCAGTTATGCCGCATTTACAATCCTTTTATAAAGGATGACATACGGTTATAGATACCTCGTGACACATATATGTAGTGCTTATGAAGGCATTATGAAGCCTTTATAAGCTGAACATAATTTTAAGCAGGACCAAATCGTCTTCCTGGGATGTCGTTTGGTTGTCATAGCAGGGGTGCAAAAATATTGCCTTTAACCAACACACTTAATACAGTAAACAGAAAATAGTTACAATTGCATTAAAAGTGACAATTCACTTTCAGTTTCAGTTTTTGCCAGACGGCAGGTTATTTTTAAAATGTGCTGAATCATAATAAACGGTCAGGTCTCTAAGTCCTCTAAATTTTGACCTCGGCTGATGTCGAGCGAGAGAGAGAGGCTGAATGGATTCAACAAAGTCTTGCACACTGAATTAAAATCATGGCAGCTCCAAAGACATCTAAAAAATGACCACACTTACTAAAATCTATTGTTAATGATGATATCATCTACCCGCTGTGCTGCCTCTCATTCCATTCCCCCTGAGGCCCCCATTCAGCTAAATGTCTCATTGCCTCTGCCTTGCTGCACAGATGCTCCACCTCACTCCTCTACCCCAGGGGCTTGCAATATCAGTCATCTTTTGCCAGTTCAGCACAATAAAACAATATATAACTTGTGTTTAATCAATATGTTTATCAACTATTTATTGATATTAATGACATGTAATCTTGCTGTTGCAAGAAGCCATTTCAGAATTCAATTGTTTTATTGGGAGCTTCAGCGACAAAATGTCACCCCCCTATCACCAAACAATTAATAGATCAATCAAAAATAATGAACACATAGTGAGGGCCAGCTGGTATTCCCTGCTCAAGCCCAACATGAATAAAGAATCCATAAGAACTCTTTCACATATAGCAGTGATCATTTCTGACTTGATTGAGTTAACATGTTACCATTGGTGTCATAGTGACCATTGCATTCTGTTGTTCTGGCCCATGTTTGGACATTGTAGAACATCATGAGGTTAGCATGGGGTGGCTGGGCAGAGTGAAGTTGACAAGCATCCTGTCAGTGAAATGTAACCATGGCAACTGCTCTCCTCCTCTAACGATGATGACTTTTTCGACACTCATGTTGCACGTATCCTCTTATAAAATTTGAAATTCTGTACTAATAATTTCCAAGAGAAAAGAGTGAAGACGGAAGATCAAACACTGTCCAGGAGTCAATGTCCT
Source organism: Oncorhynchus masou masou (assembly GCF_036934945.1). NCBI lineage: Eukaryota > Metazoa > Chordata > Actinopteri > Salmoniformes > Salmonidae > Oncorhynchus > Oncorhynchus masou. The sequence continues at coordinate 54,437,614 of NC_088223.1, forward strand.
TTGTTATGGCTGATTCTAAATGCTCACATAATCGTAATGATACCTGATTTTTACCATTGCATGCAGAAGGGGGGATTGACAGGGGACATAAACTGTGCATATTTCTTCAAATAATCCAGTTTGGTTGAACCATATGGTACTTACTGAATCATCCAGATGACTGATCTTCATGACTCAATGAGTGAATGAACTTGATGAAAGCTACATATCAGTTCTGTTCAAGGTAGCTCTGATGAGCAGTGTGGAAGCTGTGTCACACATTCTAACATTGTGGCTTGATAAGGCAACTGATGAAGTCCAAACCTTCAGTTCGGTAGGGCAGAAGTGGACGGTTAGATTAGGAGGACCAGAAAACAAGTCTGTTCTACCTTATCGGCTGGTAATGAGTCCCTGTAGCAGCAGCTTTTTACACAGCCCTATAGCAGATCTGCTACTAAAACGGAGCCAATGTTCTGCTTCAACATTTTTATTTCCTTTCCGGCAAATAACTGTATACATTTTACCATAGCCCCTTTCAAATATCTTGTTAATATGCTAATAGATGAATAGTTAATACATGGATGTGATCTTTCAAATAGAGCAGAGTAATTCTGGTGTGGTTGTGAGTGCCGTGTAATCTCAATTCTGGCCTTTAATTAGGAATCCATCATTGAAGAGTCTCCAAGAATAATCACATTCTGGCAGTGAAAATTCATCCAAAACATGCTGAATTTCCACACATTTAAGTCACTGCATTAAAAAGTACACATTATGCAGGATCACTGGCTTTCCAAGGAAATGCATATTTTTTTATGACAAATCATTCTAACAAATTCATTCCCATTAACCAGAGACATTTTCCAAATGTTAAACAATATTCACAAGAACATGATAATGAAGTTCTAAGTGAGATGGATTTAAGGGGAAGAACTACAGTGTATGATTTTTCAGAAGTCCCTGTTAACTGATGCTGCATGTTTAAATGTCATTGCTGCTTATCTTGTAGATTGGAAGGTGCAACATACCCATCCGAGAATATTAGCCCACACAATGTCCTCAGTGTAGAGTTCAGGTTATGAATGTCCCTTCCTTCAAAGAGAGTTGTCTGCAATGCATAACATGTCTCTGGGTCATAGCCATCATTTATGGGCCCACTGCCAAACAACAGGAATGTCTGGCACTATGGTTGGTGTACTATAAAACAAGTTGATAAGATTGGAAAGGCTGAAATTGGAAAACAAATCAAAGATGGTGGACTTTGACTACAGTCATGGTTTGGTTACCACACAGAGGACTTGTGGCATAATCTTCTAATATACTAACAATTAACATACAGTACTCTGATGTTACGTTCCCCAGTTTGTGTTGTAGTTTGTGTATTTGCATGTGTTTATTTCAGGAAATGGCTTCCTGAAATCCCTCAAGCAGCTGATTGGTCGACTCCATGGCTAATTGGAGAGCTGACCCCGCCCCCTCATCAAGACACAGCTGTCTCCAGTTACACATTCATTCTGAAGCTATATAAAAGCCAGTGTTCTGTTCAGGAGGTCATTGCTGGGAGGTCATTGCAGAGAGATTGAATATGATAGAGAATCATTGCTGAGAGAGCAGGCTGATGGCTGTGGATAATTGACGTTGTTGGTAGCAGTTGGTATGTTCAGTGAGTTTGTTGCTCAGAGCTTATTTGATGTCCTTTGTTTCTTAGTTTGTTAAATTATTTGTTCTCCTGTTTCATTTGTTCCCAGGGGGGAAGGGGAAGGCACCTAGGGAGTGCTTAGGCAAGAGGCCCGCGGGCATACATATACCCGTAGTATATTCACTGTCTAGGCACAATAGGTAAGACCTGGGCGGACCACCCCCTGTATTTTGGTTAGGGCACCAGGTGGTGCTAAATTAGGTAAGTATTGGTTAGGCAGGTAAGATTTGCTTTGGTTCCGTCCAGCCCCTTTTCCCCATATTACCGTGTGAAGGAATAAAGTCCTTGTAAACGGTACCACATTCTGTCTGTTATCCTTACTCGCACCTACAGTCCATACCTTTTTCACTTCACGGAGAGTTTAGTTGTAGCAGGGTGTTGCGGTCCCTCTTCATAGAGGCGTGCGTAACATCTGATTACATTTGCATACAAACATCTTGATCTTTAAAAAAAGACTATTAACCAGAAGAGATTCCTGCCTAACATGCATAGCTGAGAATGGGAGTGAACATGCAGCATGGTTCAACCCAGCTGTGGATATCTAACTTTACATTACATTTTTTCATGGTGTCAGCTCTGGAGGGGGCCTTTAAAATGTTCTCGGATCAGTTCACCAGTCACCCTGCAGAATCTCTGAGGCATTCACACTGATCTGTTTGCTCCCCTGCTCACCTGTTACCCTAATGCGTTCGGAAAGGGCCCTGGCTAGTGCAGCAGTGCAGTCTGGGAAAACTGCTCAGGATTCAGATAAGGCAACCTATATCCTTTAGGCGTGACAGACTTTCCCATCATTCTGCTTGGTGCATCTCCTACCGTCACTTATCACCTGAGATGTTTCACGAGCATGTACTTTGAGAAAGTACAGAACAAATCAATTAGGAAGTTAGGGAGAACCCCTGTGAAAGTACTCTGTAGATGAGATCTCTGATTAAGCTATAGTTCTACAGCACCTCGCCTGTGAGTCTGCTCATTGAGACTTCTCTATACCTCTAACCCCAAGAACAACCCAAACAAAGTATATAAGACTAGTTTAATAAACAATGCTGTGACTATTCAGCCTTGGTGATTGTTTAGTGGCACTTGGAAGGCAAGCAGGCGAACAATACACTGACTTCCACACCTGTCCTTGGCCTCTCAAAGAGAGCTGTCACTCAGCGACAATTTACTGCCACCTCAGCCGCCCAATTCCACAGTCAAGGCCCAGAGTTTCCAGACAGCAGTATGGAGAGCTAAGCCCTCCTCTTGGGCACGGAGAATATACTGACAAAACAACATTCCCCAAGGTTGACTTTTTCTCTCTACCTCAATTTGTGTTTTGAAAGTTAGTGCAAAACACAGAAAATAATACATTTGTCCTTGGACTTTGGATTCCATGGCTGTCACTCAACACACAGATATGCACGTGTGTATGCACTGTTTTCCCTAAACAGAATAAACCCCTGCATTTAGAAACATGGGAAACAAAATGTTGCATAGTAGTCTTAACATGGACTGTAACACAATATAAAGTAGGATGTTGTAAAGTGGGATGTTGTGATCGCACATTGACATCGGAACTTGTGAGAGTGATGAGAATTACAACACCATCCCCATCTTGAATGTAGATTGGTTTGCAGTAAGTTTACCCTATGAACCATGATGATCAATCTATCCTTGGTCATTTAAAGGGGGAGTCACAAGGTAATGATCTGTGGGAGGCAACGTAAAAGACGCTGGGGAGAGAGAACCTGTTTTACACATGCTCTGTACATAATTAAAGTACAGTGCAGAGCGCAGAGAAGAGCATCAATATATTCATTTGTTTAAACAGTAGCAGTCTCCCCAATCAATAAAGGTACTCTGCAGGCTCAAACTGGGAGAACATGGGAATGCTTTCCCAAAGGATCCTAATCCATAAAATGCGTTGTAAGTATGGTCCATTTATCACAACAGTCACTGGGGCCTTAAAGAAGTATCATGCCAGCAGCATACCACCCTGCATCCCACTGCTGGCTTGCCTCTGAAGCCAAGCAGGATTGGTGCTGGTTGGTCACTGGATGGGAGACCAGATGGAAGTAGTGTTGGAGGGCCAGTAGGGGGCTCTCTTCCCTCTGGTCTAAGGAGATCACAAGGGCAGTGAAGGAGACATTGCCTTGTGTGGGGTGCTGTCTTTCAGATGGGATGTTAAATGGGTGCCCTCACTCTCTGTGGTCATTAAAAAAAATCCCATGGCACTTATCGTAAGAGTAGGGATGTCAACCCCGGTGTCATTGCTAAATTCTCAACCTGGCCCCATTCCATCTTGGCCACCTAATCATCCCCCTAATTGGCAGATATTGCTCCACCTGATTGTGGATGTGTGGTGAGTGTTCTGGGACAAAATGGCTACCGTGCATCACCCAGGTGGCTGAGGTGAGTTTCCCCCTACTATATAAAGTGCTTTAAATTGGTAGAAAAGTGCTAACGATATACTGTAAATCCAATCAATGAATCATTAATTGAGCAATTCATGCCTGATTATATTGACATTCTTTTACAGAATGAAAAGTTTAATGCTCTCTCTAAGATTACAAATACTTTGCAATGTAGAATAGAGTTGCATGGCTGGACACAAAATGAGGTGACCAGGAGTCATGCTTGTGTCCAACACTAGTGACCAACAGCAACATGGAAATGATCAGAGGCTTCTCACCCACAAAAGTAATCAATCAAATGAATTGAAACATATAGGATTGTGACAAACCTTGAAACTACAAAAGCCGACAGTTATTGAATAAAACAGAACTGCACTCCACCCCTCTGTAAAAATGCATTTTCTCACACTCACAATCCACTTTTGATTCAATAATCACGAGCTCCCTGGACACAGTGCTTGGCACGGTGTTTTGTTTTCAACTCAACATTTACATGAAGCAATGCTTTAACTACACAGTAACAGTAGAAAAATGAGAAAAAAATCAATTTCATGAAAAGCACCCCTGATCAACAACCACAATTGCATCTCAAGGCAATCTCCAATAGCCTTTATTCCAAATCATTGGATATTGTTTTACTTATACATACATACATACATACATACATACATACATACAACTAGTAGAAAGAGGAGAGTCAGAGTCAAGAGGAGAGTAAAAAAGAGTAAAAGAGGAGAGTCAATTGAAACCTGAGCGTTGTGTTGAATCAATGAAAAGTGTCCCAAATTCACCGAGGGGGACACCAGATGGATTTCATGGTTAATCTTTTAGCGGGACCGAAAAAATTGAATTGGGCATTTTCCTCGAGATCTTAGAACTTTACATGAAATAGTTCCTCTTTCTTCAGCTCAGTGACGAGGGAAGTGGATCTACTCAGACCCAGCAGTTCGAAGTCAGTTCAATTTGTGGTAGAACTGATGAATAGATAACGACGCAATGATAGGATCAAACAGAAAGCATCTCTTTTGGTATTCATTCACAATCAAACTGCTGTAAACAAGCATTCAAAAAACAGAAAGACACAGCCACCAACTTGTCCCAGTCACAATTCAATTTCAGGGAGCATTATCAACCAACACCCACTATGACAGGAGAAATGTTTCACTGACCACAAGTTCGTATTATTATTGGATTAGGTCTATTTCACTGCAAAAACGATTGACCTAAAATATTATGATTGCACCTTAATCACTCTTTCTCCAGTCTATGGACATTTCTCCCGTTCCCCCAAATAAATGTATTCTCTGCTGTTTTTGTCATTAAATCAAATAAAACACATTTAGCAGATGTTCATAGCTCCAACAGTGCAGTAATACCTAACAATACAAAACAATACACGCACAACCAAAAATTAAGAAATATAGAAATATTAGAACGAGCAATGTCTGAGTCCAGAATATAAATATGTATATGATGGTGTGAATAGACATTATGGACAGTATATAATAGATTAGGGCAGGGTACTGTGCAGAGGTCGGTTAGTGGTGACTATTTAACAGTCTGATGGCCTGGAGATAGATGCTGTTGTTTCAGTCTCAGTGTTCTGTCTCCACCTTCTAGATGGTAGAGGGGTGAACAGTCCGTGGTTTGGGAGGCTGAGGTCCTTGATGATCTTCTTGGCCTTTCTGTGAGGCAGGCAGTGTTCCCCCAGTGATGCGTAGGGCTGACCACACCACCCTCTGGAGAGCCCTGCAGTTGCAGAAAGTGCAGTTGCCGTACCAGGCGGTGATACAGCCCGACAGGATGCTCTGAATGATGCTTCTGTAGAGGTTTGAAGAGGCTTGTCACAACTCCTACCAAAGGTGGCTCCCCCTCCTGTTTGGGTGGCTCTCGGTGGTTGTCGTCACTGGCCTACTAGCTGCCACTGATCCCTTTCCCCCTTTTCTGTCTATTAGTTGCACCTGTGTTTAGTTTAGGATAATTGGTTGGGCTTTATTTACCAGCCGGCCCGCCCGCCTGCCAGCATAAGGCGCTAGTCGATTCAGGTGCAGCTGGGAACTTTATGGATTCGGACTCGCCATCAAGCTGGGGGTTCCGCTCGTGCCGATAGATTCTCCCTTCCCCGTGCACTCCCTAGACAGCCGGCCATTAGGGTCAGGGTTGGTCAGGGAGGCCACCGTTCCACTGGACATGGTGATGCAGGGGAATCATAGGGAGCGAATTAGTCTGTTCATTATCGATTCGCCTGCGTTTCCAGTGGTGCTGGGGATTCCCTGGCTGGCTAGTCACAATCCTAAGATTTCGTGGAGACAGGGGATTCTTCAGGGGTGGTCAGAGGTGTGTTCTGGAAGGTGTCTGGGAGTTTCCAACGGTGCCACGTCGGTGGAGAGTCCAGACCAGGATTACATGGTGCGTATCCCCCCTGAATATGCCGATTTGGCAATCACTTTCAGTAAGAAGAGAGCGACTAAATTACCACCTCATCGACAGGGGGACTGTGCGATAAATCTCCAGGTAAAAGCTGTGCTTCCCAAGACGTTGGCTATAGAGACATATGTCACGGAATCTCTGGGGCAGGGGTACATTCAGCCCTCCATCTCACCCGTCTCCTCGAGTTTCTGTTTTGTGAAGAAAAAGGAGGGAGGTCTGAGTCCGTGCATTGATTATAGAGGTCTAAAAGGCATCCCAGTGGGGTTTAGTTACCCACCACCTCTCATCGCTACGGCAGTGGAATCATTTCACGGAGCACAGTTTTTCACAAAACGTATAGTCTGATGCGTATTCGGGATGGAGACGAGTGGAAAACCGCGTTAGTACCACATCGGGCCACTATGAGTACCTCGTCATGCCGTATGGGTTAAAGAATGCTCCAGATGTCTTTCAATCCTTTGTAGACGAGATTCTCAGGGACCTGCACGGGCAGGGCGTGGTTGTCTACATCGATGTTATTCTGATCTATTCCGCAACCCGCGCATGTGTCTCTGGTACGCAGGGTGCTTGGTAGACTGCTGAAGCATGACCTATACGTCAAGGCTGAGAAGTGTGTGTTCTCCAAACGAGCCGTCTCCTTCCTGGGTTATCGCATTTCCACCTCGGGGGGGTGGTGATGGAGTGTGACCGCATTAAGGCCGTGCGTAATTGGCCAACTCCTATCACGGTGAAGGAGGTGCAGCGGTTTTTGGGGTTTGCCAATTACTACCGGAGGTTTATCTGGGGTTTTGGCCAGGTAGTGGCCTCCATTACCTCACTGCTGAAGGGGGGACCGGTGCATTTGCAGTGGTAGGCAGAGGCGGACAGAGCCTTCAATAGGTTGAAGGCGCTGTTCACGGATGCACCCGTGTTGGCGCACCCAGACTCCTCTCTAGCATTCATAGTGGAGGTGGACGCGTCCGAGGCTGGGGAGGGTGCCGTGCTATCACAGCGCTCGGGTACGCCACCAAAACTCTGCCCCTGCGCTTTATTTTCAAGGAAGCTCAGTCTGACGGAGTGTAACTATGATGTGGGGGACCGGGAGTTGTTAGCGGTGGTCAAGGCCCTGAGGGTGTGGAGACACTGGCTTGAGGGGGCTAAGCACCCCTTTCTCATCTGGACCGACCACCAGAATCTGGAGTATATTCGGGCAGCTAGGAGACTGAATCTGCGTCAGGCAAGGTGGGCCATGCTCTTCACACAATTTAGGTTCACTCTGTCTTATAGACCAGGCTCTCTGAACATAAAGGTTGACATGCTGTCCCGTCTCTATGACACAGAGGATCGGTCCACCGAGCCTACTCCCATCCTTCCAGCCTCGAGGCTGATGGCACCAGTGGTATTGGAGGTGGACTCGGACATCGAGCGGCGTTACGGGCGGGGAGCCTGCGCCTCCTCAGTGTCCGGCTGGGCATAAGTACGTGCCGCTTGGTGTTCGGGACCACCCTCCTCGGGTCATCCTGGGGTGGCAAGGACAGTGTGGGGCCTCCGGGGGAAGTATTGGTGGCCCACCTTGGCTAGGGACATTAGGGTTTATGTCTCTTCCAGCTCGGTGTGCGCCCAGAGTAAGGCTCCTAGGAACCTTCCTCGAGGGAAGTTACAACCCCTCCCCGTTCCACAACGGCCATGGTCTCACTTATCAGTGGATTTTCTGACCGATCTCCCCCGGTCTCAGGGGAACACTATGGTTTTGGTGGTTGTGGATCGGTTTTCTAAGTCCTGCCGTCTCCTCCCGTTGCCCGGTCTCCCTACAGCCCTACAGACTGCGGAGGCGTTATTTACCCATGTAAATAACTCCACGAGGACATTCACCCACGAGGACATCGTTTCTGATCGGGGTCCCTCGTTCACGTCCCGGGTATGGAGGGCGTTCATGGAGCGTCTGGGGGTCTCGGTCAGCCTGACCTCCGGTTATCACCCCGAGAGTAATGGGCAGGTGGAGAGAGTGAATCAGGAGGTGGGTAGGTTTCTGCGGTCGTATTGCCAGGACCGGCCCAGGGAGCGGTCTAGGTGCGTCCCATGGGCGGAGTTGTACCAAAACTCACTCCGTCACTCCTCGACGAACCTATCACCGTTTCAGTGTGTGTTGGGCTACCAGCCGGTCCTGGCACCTTGGCATTTGAGGGGGACAGGGTCTGGCTCTTGACCCAAAACCTACCCCTCCGCTTGCCCTGCCGGAAGCTGGGGCCGCAGTGTGTGGGGCCCTTCAAAGTCCTGAGGAGGATAAACGAGGTGTGTTATCGATTACAACTCGCTTCCAATTATCGTATTAACATGTGTCTCTCCTCAGGCAGGTGGTAGCTGGTCCCCTGCAGGACGGTGAGGTTCCGGAGGTCCCTCCGCCCCCTCTGGACACCATAATTTGCAAATAAATTCATTAAAAATCCTACAATGTGATTTTCTGGATTTTTTTTCTAATTTTGTCTGTCATAGTTGAAGTGTACCTGTGATGAAAATTACTGGCCTCTCTCATCTTTTTAAGTGGGAGAACTTGCACAATTGGTGGCTGACTAAATACTTTTTTGCCCCACTGTACATGTAGGTATCGTTAAAGTGACTATGCATATATGATGAACAGAGAGTAGTAGAAGCGTAAAAAGAGGGGCTGGCGGGTGGTGGGACACACTGCAGAAGGCCAGGTTAGCCAATGTGTGGGAGCACTGGTTGGTCAAGCCAATTTAGGTAGTATGTACATTAATGTATAGTTAAAGTGACTATGCGTATAAGATAAACAGAGAGTAGTAGCAGCCTAAAAGAGGGGTGGGGGGGGGGTTAATCCGTCTGGCCCCGCAGCCTTGTGTATGTTGACCTGTTTAAAGGTCTTACTCACGTCGGCTACGGAGAGCGTGATCACACAGTCGTCCGGAACAGCTGATGCTCTCATGCATGCCTCAGTGTTTCTCGCCTCGAAGCGAGCATAGAAGTGATTTAGCTTGTCTGGTAGGCTCGTGTCACTGGGCAGCTCGTGGCTGTGCTTCCCTTTGTAGTCTGTAATAGTTTGCAAGCCCTGCCACGTCCAACGAGCGTCAGAGCCGGTGTAGTATGATTCAATCTTATCCCTGTATTGACGCTTTGCCTGTTTGATGGTTCGTCGCAGGGCATAGCATGATTTCTTCTAAGCTTCCGGGTTAGAGTCCCGTAGCAAAAAAAAAACACATAATAGCACAATTGGTTAGGAGACCATAAATCGGCGGCCATCTCCTCCGGCGACATTTTCATTTTTTGAAAATCAGACCCAGGGCCCGGAGCTTAGTGATGAGTTTGAAGGGCACTATGGTGTTGAAGGTTGAGCTGTAGTCGATGAATAGCATTCTTAAGGTATAGCTCTTGGCCACATGGGACAGGGCAGTGTACAGAGCGATGGCGATTGTGTCAACGTGGATCTGTTGAGGGGGGGGTGGAGGGGTGTATGCACATTGTAGTGGGTACATGTATGCACATTGTAGTGGGTCTAGGTTGTCGGGTAAGATGACAGGGTCCTTAACTAGCCTCTCAAAGCACTTCATGATTACAGAATTGAGTGCAACGGGGCGATAGTAATTTAGTTCAGCTACCTTTGCTTTCTTGGGTACAGGAACACTGGCAGACATCTTGAAGTCGGGACAACAGACTGGGACAGGGAGCGATTGGACACCAGCCAGCTGGTCTGCACATGCTCTGAAGACGCGGCTACTGTCTGGTTACCCATGGCTGCTCATGGCTGCTGGGCAACGTGTGGTGGCATTGCCTGGTCACTGGACTGTCATTCAGCCAGGTTAGTTAAACTCTGACCAGCTGTTCAGCCTCTTTAACCTTGAAGATATGATTCCCTGAAGCACTACACTGCTATCTGCCCCCCTCCTCTCTTTTTCCCTGCTCCTCTCCCACCTCCCATCTTTCCCCTCAGGAACTCTGTGGAGATGCCAACTTAAATAAAGGGGCATCCAGCCCCCCCACAACATCTGTTTGGGCTGAGAAGCGGCTGGTTTCAGACTCGTTTCTGATGCGTTTCATTATTAATCATGCCTTGACAGATACATGCCACCCAAAGCATGTAGGGGCAGAAACAGCAGCACATTTGAATTAGTCTTCCATGACTTCCTTTACCTCTCTCTTTCCACCCAAAGACATTTGTACGCATACTGTGGTGTGCACTCCAGATAACCATGGGAGTGTGAGTTATGCAGACCCCAACATCCACTTTAGACATAAAGGTCTTAAATTAACACACAAGGCTTTTGGAAGGAACACTGCACTGTTCATTCTGCCCCCATCTAGAAATCTATGTGTTCCTACATACTGTAGTGCTAAATACATAAGTGCTATCTGGATATGCTACACTGCATCCAGTGCCAACAAAATGACATACGCTGTTCATGGTTTAATGGAACTGACATGTTTTAGGACACTATGTAAAAGGCTGTGGGAATAACAATGGAAAGTAGATGGATGTGCTTTGTATTTAATTTAATTGTTCCCATTATTATACAAACAAATCTATCCATTGCAGAGCAAATCTACTAGCTGTCAGCCTTACCTACCCTTCTATTTTCAGGTCTTTATTGGGACATTCTTCAATAATTTAGTCTAGAGGGCTACGGTTTGAAGAGCAGTAAGAGATTGTGCAAAAACAGGAGAACTACAGGTTTTAGTCAACTGGAGTTCCTAGCTATTACCTACGTGGCAGTGATAAACATGTTCTGTATCTCTTAAGATGTCAGAGGTTTGACTCAGACAACTTTTAATACAGACCAGGGCTAAGCGTTTCTTTGCTGTGAACCGTGCATTCACGCATTCAGTGCTTTGTGAAACTGTCCATTGGATAAGTGTTACTTACAATTCAGTCTCCTCAATTTGGATGTACTCTGGAAGCTCTTAAGGTTTTAAAAAATTCTTTTTTTTAAGGAACAGGGTTCCCATTTACTCTCCATCACCCACCCGGTGGTGGGGCAAGAGCACCATGTGTTCCACAAAAGATAGATCCCATCAAGTGAGGAGAAATGTAATTGGAGGACATTAATGTCAGGGTGGAGCTGTTATCAGTGCCATGGTGCCATCAATAACCCTTTTCTTATCGTCTCTCAGGTACCTCAGAAACTGGCGGCACAATAACTATTGTAAAGTTTTTCACCCTCTGGGGAGGCAACATTATTGGCAAATTGTGATTTGTGACTTTGACGGCTGTGTTTTTGTTTAGTCACACTCAGGCTGTCACCCAAAAGCCACATCTACATGATTTTTCACTTTTATAATAATCTACAATATGGCCATTAGAGACAATATTGCAGCCGATAAATCCGCTATTCCTCTGTGAAACCTTAGAGAAATTAAAGGATGAGGTGTACATTGGAGAGGCTTGGATCGGCTAACATCATAACTGCGGCTAATGGCAATTTATTGGCCTATGTACTTGAGAACATGTGTATGCACACACAAACATACATGTGCACGCACGCACACACATACACACACACACACACACACACACACACACACACACACACACACACACACACACACACACACACACACACACACACACACATGCCTTAACCAGAAAATAGAGAAAGATGTGTGACAAGTAAAATAAGAACAATTTAGTCTACCACTCCTTGCCTCCGAGACAGGAGTATCCTCCTGGAGTCTGCCCTGTATATTACAGTTGTTTGCAAAAGCTACAGTACAATACAGAAATAGCCCAGTCATATGTTGGAAAGAAGGCATCTGTACATAAATGGAGTGCAAGAGAGAACCGCATTGATTTTCGCCACCTCAGTCTGTCTTTATGTACAGCTCTGTCTGTTTTTATGTACAGCTCTGTCTGTTTTTATGTACAGCTCTATCTGTTTTTATGTACAGCTCTGTCTGTTTTTATGTACAGCTCTGTCTGTGTTTATGTACAGCTCTATCTTTATGTACAGCTCTATCTGTGTTTATGTACAGCTCTGTCTGTTTTTATGTACAGCTCTGTCTGTTTTTATGTACAGCTCTGTCTGTTTTTATGTACAGCTCTGTCTGTTTTTATGTACAGCTCTATCTGTGTTTATGTACAGCTCTGTCTGTTTTTATGTACAGCTCTGTCTGTTTTTATGTACAGCTCTGTCTGTTTTTATGTACAGCTCTGTCTGTTTTTATGTACAGCTCTGTCTGTTTTTACGTACAGCGCTATCTGTTTTTATGTAGAGCTCTGTCTGTTTAAATGTACAGCTCTGTCTACTATCAGCAATGTTCACCCTGAGAGGAATTTAAAAAGACACCAGTGAGTCCTGTGAACAGGTATGGTATGTGCCTCAGGGGCCTCATTTATAACCGTTGCGGAGATTCCACACAAAATATCTGCGTGCATCATTTCTGAAATGGATATTTACGTATAAAGAATATTGAGATTTCTAAACTTGACAAGCACCATACATGCGCATGTTTTCCAGACCCATCGTAAACTGTGCTTGCATGAACAAACATTATAACAAGCATTATGATGCCCTCCATTATCCTTTTATCGTGACAATAATGCCCTGTATTTGCTGTATAATTTGGAATTTTTGGAATAAGGGCAAGCGGGTCTATAAAAGAAAGAGCAATGTAAAATTTTATCAAATATTTTTGCAGGAACTTATACTGTATCGGGCAAAGGACTGTGTCAGCCTCTGAAAGAAAAGGCAATGACAAATTGTTGTGGACCTGAGAGCAGAACGTTTGAATTCAAAAATATTTAGCATCGACTTTCCCCCCAACCTAAATAATGATGGGCTGCCTCTGAATTATGAAACAATGTCTAGGGCAGGCAAAAAAAAAAATGCAATTACAGTACTTACAGTAGCAAACAGAACTACTTCAATGTAAAATATCAACAGTTCACCTGTTAAATTCAACTGTAAATTCTATGTGTATGGTATAGGAAAACTTGAAACATTCAGCTTATCTATTTACTAGACTACTAAGTACAATGAAATGAGAAATGTGTACGGTAAATTTTTGTATGGCTACTTTAGCTTTATGAACCCATCATGGCCAGAAAAGGAGAGTAATTTATTCTCCAATGCTTACGAAAACAATATAAATGAGAAAAAGATTCCTATATCTAATGATTTAACATTCCAAAAATAAAACATACCTTTTCGCTCTTCTCACTAATGGAAAATGGCTACATTCTTGTTCAAAATACAGAAATACAGCCGGTATGATCATATGATGCAGAATGTATTTCTGTATTTTGAAAGTTAGATATATTAAAAAACTTAATTGCTGACATGAAAAACATTTTGGGACTACAGTATATCAACAATGGACTAATTAAACAAATATCAAAAGATCGTTTTTTGGCTGGAGTTTTCCTTTAATATGTTTTCTTGTTTTTTTGTCTTTGATGAAACTCTTCCTCATAGCCCTCATTGCCATAAAACACTTCCTTGCCAACTTGCAATACAATATTTCAACCACTAGCAGATGTGCATTTGCATGGTCTATAGTTTGCGGGGAGATGAGCACATTCTCACGTCATGTCACGTTCTGACCTTTATTTCACGTTCTGACCTTTCCCCGCCTGTCCGGCGCTGCCGGAATCTCCCGTCCATTCGGGACCCATTTCTAGGGTCAATGAGGCGGAGAAAGACTGTGGTGAAGTGGGGTCCACGTCCCGCGGCAGAGCCGCAACCGCAGACAGACACCCACCCAGACCCTCCCCTATGGGTTCAGGTTTTGCGGCCGGAGTCCGCACCTTTGGGGCTGGGTACTGTAACGTTCTGACCTTTATTTCCTTTGTTTTGTCGTTATTTAGTATGGTCAGGGCGGGCAGTCTATGTTTGTTTTTCTATGATTTGGGGATTTCTATGTTTCGGCCTAGTATGGTTCTCAATCAGAGGCAGGTGTTGTTAGTTGTCTTTGATTGAGAATAGCCTGGGTTTCACTGTTTGTTTGTGGGTGTTTGTTTCCGTGTCTGTGTTGTTCCCCACACGGTACTGTTTCGGTTTTCGTTTGTTTCACGTTTAATGTTTTTGTATTCATAGTGTTCAGTTTATGTTTTTAAAATAAACAACCATGGACTCTTACCACGCTGCGCATTGGTCCTCCGATCCTTCTCGCTTCTCCTCCTCAGACGAAGAGGAGGAGGAAAACCCTTACACGTCAAGTTTTGCCAACTTTTGCGTGATAACTGTCACACACAGTTTGGGCTCTACGGTATTTTGTAAGTATGCACATTTTATAAATGAGGCCCCTGGTGATGCAGGTCTTTGTTGACTTTTGTCCCAAAAACCTGTCAAGTCAGCAATGAGCATTGCACTATAAAGTGATGAAAAGTAGAAAATGGAAAATGTTTTGTTTTATTTATGAAGATTGAACGTGGGAGTATAAATGTGTTTGTCCTATTGCAGTGACAGAGGCTGAAACACTCCTCGGTTTGGTACATGAAATGGCAAGTCAACCAATGAGTAGTAGTCATGTCTTATCTGTGCCAAACAGACTTTAGAGATATCTGCGGCATCTTCTGATTTCCTCTGACACACAGAGAGAGAAGCAGCTGACTCAGCAGAGAGAACACAGAGAGAGAAAGGAGAGGAATACTATGGCACTTCACCTTTGATACCACCGGGCCTCATACATCACACATAGAGATATACATTCATTAATTTGTGTGCAAGACTGAACACTCTCATGGGAACTAGAATTGATCCTCCATGTACACTTCTTTATCTATAATACAATCAGTGTGTATATGAGGTATATGTAGCAATATACTGCAGTTATTGCAGTTATTGATATTTCTGATATTATTCATGGAAGGAGTCTGTATCTGGCATGTCCTGCCTACTAGTCATGAACCCTCTCACAGAATTCACTAGTCTTATTTAAGAGGGAGAGCAAATTTAATGCAAGTCATTCTGGAACTCTAAAACACAAATTAATTTGATGAGCTTTTTTTGTATGCTGCTATGCTTTATAATTAAGTGTATATCTGTATCAGACTATTCATGTGGCAATTAACATAACTATACAAATGACCTAATATTGCCAACCACCCCTGTGGTTCTGGGGCTCGTTACTGTGTCTTGTCTGTTGCTCCTACGTTGTCTTGGAGTCTGGCAAGACAGAACAACAACAAATTATTTTCCTTTACGCAACCTTATCAAAGGCCGTACCCTGTATTCCCGCTGCATATCCAGCTGCCTCATTGCTGAGCAGCTCATGCTGGGGTGCTGAGGAGCAGATTGACTGCTGAGCTGTTTTTCACTTGTCAACATCAATCCAGCTAGTCTGGACAGAGACATCTGTCACTCGCACAGCTCCTGTATCTGCCACGAAGAATGCAACATGTTAAGTGAATAAGAATCAGATTGGGGGATAGCATCTCAATCATTTTCTTCTAAGGGAAATTGGAGGGGGGTGGGGATTTGTGAGTTTGGGTTGGGGAGTTACATCTTGACCTTCTCTTACCAATTTCCTAGAATCTTCTTTGACACTCACTTCAATAGAAATGAGACTGCCATCTTTTCCAGTGCGGTAGAATCAATCACTGGTGACAGGGACTATTAGCTGGCAGCTGGCGACACAACATGACGTTAGCTTCCTGGGAGGGTGAGTGTACCATTTCACCTCCACCATTCAGACTCCTCCCTCTTCGCCCACTGGAACTAATGAACAGGAAGTTGAAGGTGAGCGTGTGGGAGGGGACCATCCTGCAGTGTAATGAGGAAGGAGTTGCAGCTGGTTGGAAGAAGTATGCACAAGAGGGTGGTGAAATGGACTCCGGTGAGAGTGTTAGTCACACTCTGACCATACAGATTTCATACTGATACAGCTTTGGCAAATATACAGTTACAGATGAACTCTGTAACCTCGAACATCACGTTGGATACGTTTGTGTCCATGCTACAGTATTGATGAAAATACAGACATCTATGTTTTCCTACTCTATAATCCTTTTACCTATTTTGGAAGTCATTGACTATGTCTCGGGGGAACACCAACAACATGCAAACCAGCAAGATTTCTAGAGCCTCAGCATGCAACAGCCTCTATATACCACACTTTTTATTTACTTTAATATGGGGGGGGGGGGGGGGGGGTAGATCAGCTTTAATATTGCAGATAAAATGTGGCTTCTATCAATGTAATTGTCTGTATCATTTCCAAACCCACATATATACAGTACCAGTCCAAAGTTTGGACACACCTACTCATTCCAATTTAAAAAAACTATTTTCTACACTGTATAATAGTGAAGACATCAAAACTATGAAATAACACATATGGAATCATGTAGTAACCAAAAAAATATCATTCAAAGTAGCCACCCTTTGCCTTGATAACAGCTTTGTACACTGCTTGGCATTTTCTCAACCAGCTTCACCTGGAATGCTTTTCCAACTGTCTTGAAGGAGTTCCCACATATGCGGCGACCACAAATGCATATCCTGCATTTATCCCAACCCCTCTGAATCAGAGAGGTGCAGGGGGCTGCCTCAATCAACATCCACAGCACCCGGGAACAGTGGGTTAATTGCCTTGCTTAGGGGGAGAACGACAGATTTTTACCAGCTTGGGGGTTTGATCCATCATCCTTTCAGTTACTGGCCCAATGCTCTAACGACTAGGCTACCTGTCACCCTTAGATGAGAGCATGGAGGTATGTTATGAAACATGGCCCAATGGCCAAATAGTGACTGAACCATTTACACTAACACAGGGAGACTCTCCTTCCCACAGGGCCCCCAGTCCCACGGGGCCCCCAGAGAGAAACTCCTCTCTGAGCACTAGTCTCAGCCACCAGCAACAGGATGCTATAATCTCTACTGGCAATACTAGCAGCTGGCAGTCGTTTGTAACTCCATTTTAGCAGAGGTTTGTGTGTCACTGAGGGGGAATCAGTTTGCAGTGATTCCATTACAGACACAAGTGGACTTCTGGCTATAGTGGTATGTTGAAATGCAATTTGAACCTCCCGGTATAGATTTCTCCCGGAGAGGCAAAGAAGAGAGATGGAACAGTGTTTTACAGATATGAGAGAAGTCCCCCTGAAGCTAGGACAGCAGAGTCCCTGGCCATCTTCTGAAAATATTTGAAACCCTACCTATTCAAAGAGTATATTAAGTAATCCCACAGCTCCCCCCTACCCCTCACCCTACACCAAAAAAACAACAACAAGCTTGCATTTCGTGAACTAACACTCACACTTTGCTGATAGCTACTTTATTGAGGAAAAATATACTTACTATGACAAAGCTAGTTGGGACAACCACATATCTATCTTAAGATAAACGCACTGACTGTAAGTTGCTCTGGATAAGAGCATCTCCTAAATCAGGGTTTCCAGAACTCTGTCCTGGGGACTCCAAAGGGTGCACGTTCACTTTTTTCCCCTAAGGCTACACAGCTGATTCAAATAATTAAAACTCGATGATGAGTTGGTTATTTGAATCAGCTGTGTGGTACTAGGGGAAAAAACAAAATCTGCACCCCTTTTTGGGAAACTGTGCTAAATGACTCAAATGTAAATACCTCTACTATGATAAGGTATCACAATTCAACTGATAAATCCATGCACAGATGTATTTATAAAGCCCTTCTTACATCGGCTGATGTCACAAAGTGCTGTACAGAAACCCATCCTAAAACCCCAAACAGCAAGCAATGCAGGTGTAAAAGCAAGGTGGCTAGGAAAAACTCCCTAGAATGCATAGTTAGAATGGAGAGAGGAAAGGAGGGAGAGTGAGAGAACAGACATAAATATGCACCAATCTCTGGCAATGATGTGGATCTTAACATATGCCTGAGCTTCCCCTAGAGGAGCTCTTATACTATCCAGCAGCCTACTGGCTCGTGTGCAGTGTTAAGGTGTGATGCTGTTGTTGCTAAGATACTGCATGGAGACAGTGGCCTCCTCAGTGTTTTATGTCCCTCTGCTGCTCGTCACCCACAACGCAAGTAACCCCCCCCCCAACCCCCATGCTCCTGTCTATTTCTCCATCCCAAAACCAAACAATGTGTGTCTGTTCGAGTTCCTCTTGTCATGACACTTTGGATTGCTGGGTACATGGTGTGTGAATCACATACAATTATACAGCACAACAAAGCAGCTTTTGTATTTCCTCAGTAGCCCATATTCATGTTTTTGCAAATGAAAAAACCCATGTTTAATTTTCTGCATGACTCTAAATCTATTTATTTGTTGTGACTAGAACAGGTTCTTCTCCACACTCGCCTTACTCCTAACATCTGTGTAAAAACAATGTTTATTTGTCTACCCAAGGGGGAAATTTGATGTGCAAGGCCACTTGGTGTTACACATCTCTGCCACACGCACTCTGTCAGATGAGCCAGACAAAGTGAACAGATTCCCTGAAGTACAGACAGTTTCTCTAATGTGGCATGATGAATGGTTAGTGAATAGTGATAGTCTACAAGTCCACACAAATCGATGGTTATGGGCATACTGTTGAGCTAGTAAGTGTTATTAACTAAGCCCAACCAGTATCATGCTTACCAAATCATTTGGGTTGCCATTTTGTTATATTGTCTACGGTCACATATAGCTAATCATTTAAAACAACAGTTGTCAATTCTATGTGTTATATTTCTATAGGTGTAATGACTCACACTTTAGATGAAGGACTTTTTGAGTTTCTCCTCCTGAGAAACATCTGACGTTAACAGACACTGAACTTTAACACTCGTCTCACATTACGTTGAAGCCAATACAATCCTCCCCTGACTTGATGTTTCTGGGCCATCATCTTTTACCGGAGTCGAGACATCACTTCAAGTCATTTGTACCTTAAATCCAGGAGGCTACCCAGCCGGCCGGAACTAATTTGGACAGAATCACTTTTACCTTCCCAGCGTAATGTAGCCTTGCCAAGAGAGGTGAGTGAGCGATGTTCTTATCATTAGAAATGGCACGATTAAACTAAACCATGTGGAAACGGAGCCTTGAGGGATACAGGAACCTGCTTGATGGAGAAGAATGGGCGGGTGTAATGTGTAAGGTTATGCCAGGTTGGTACTTTTCTTTACCTCTGTCTTATCGACCTATATTGAATGCTGTGTCTCCAATGCCCTATGCCCTCTGTTAAGCGTTTGTGGGCATCCACCTTCTCGACCGATGTCACCAACAAAATTATTATTATTGCATTGTATCTCTCATTTAGAACTAAGGACATCTAACCTGATGATGCTGGAAAAACATGGAACACACGGAAGTGAAAAAAGTATTCTATTTTGTGTTCCAGGTCATGTTCTCATGATGTAGTAGACACATTACTTTACCAGAGTAGAGTATTCGAGCATTGCTCACTGCTTATTGGCGGCCTCTTTGCTCATCTCCAGCACCTGAGGCGAACCCTGGGGGTGTCAAGTTCTCTCTGTCTCATGCGTCTTCTCTGCTTTAAAGAGGTCGGCAGGAGTCTGCACTGTCATGAACTGACAGGGTAATTGGGCCATCTCTGCCTATAAACAGTATAGAAGTTTGCCCCGGGGGGCAGAGAAGTACTGAACCTACTAGGAACCTGGATCGGCCAGCCTACATTATTATGACTTTGTTTCTCTGTGGAGGTTACAGTGTCAGGAGACATTGAGATTTTCATTCTAAGTGAATGTATGTAGTCTAATGGCAGCCTAGGCTTGGGCAGTGTAGAGTACTGTACTCGGGTGTTAACTCAGGTGCCCACTGCAGAGGGCAGGAGGCTGTGTACTGTCGGCATTCAGCAAGGTTTTGGTCTCTGTCACTTTAAAACTGGAGCTGGCGAGGTGACAGCACATGCAGTCAAACGGAAAGCTGATGACAAGCGGGAGCATCTCCTCCGCAGCATAGTGGAAGGAGTGTTTTCAGAGGGCGGAACAGGGGTACAGAATGTTAATCAAGGAATGTCTCTCTGCTCTGACAAAGAGTCTTGATTAGACATTCTGGCAAGGGTCAAGTCTTAATTGGGTTACATCCTCTTCCTGTGCGGGGATAGATGAACAGCAGTTTGAAGTTTGACACCATGGCAGGGCACTGGGGAGATATGGAACATTTGGCAGCAGTGATTTGTTGACCTCCTGCATGGTCCCTGAGGGATTGAGAGTTGTCCAAGAAGAGAAGAAAATAATGTAATATTACTAAACAAGTACTTCTCCAGGCCGTGGCAGGGATGTTCACGTTAAGTATGAATTATTCAGCTCGTCTCAATGTATTTTTTGTTCTGACTGGGAAGAGTGCTCCTTGGAGGTCAAACCCAGGTGACCAAGGCTGGCTGGCAAAGTGGCACATAGACTGGCAGCTGCTCAACTGGCCCTGTCACTCTCTGGGGCACTGGGTGGAATGTCAAATGGGAGGATGGACCCAAAATTACCCATGCCACCTCTCTCTTCGCACTGTGTACCAGAGTACACCTAGGAGCTCTCTGCATATCTCTCCTACCTCATGTCCTTATGACAACCAGGCCTGCTGTAATTAGATTCTGATCTTCTCTAGTTCTTACAGTGTTACAGAGCTGGGGTGGGGTGTGATGCCAGAGAAAATGAGAGTGATGTGTTTTGAGGGAGAGTTTATTCTCCTCCTTCAGTGTGTGTGTGTGTGTGTGTGTGTGTGTGTGTGTGTGTGTGTAGTCTACGTTGAAGGGGGCATGTGTGATTCGTTTCAGGAAACTAGGCATATGTCGTGCGTCACTACCTCAAAGGAGAGCCATTTGAACGTAAACATTAAAACAATAAAAAATACATGCGTTTTTTGGTAGAAATGCCTTCTGAAACATGTGAACTTTCATGTGCCTTAATAAAAAACTTGTATGCCGTCTATAAATGCGAATACAATTGTTAAATTACGTGCCTAGTTGGTTTAGACATGGAAAAATACAGGAACCTTCCCGCGAGCCATGTACCATTTTCTAGCTCCGAGTCTCGACTTATATCCAAAGTAAAAAACACAATTTAGAATTTTGCTACATAAGACCGAACCAAGCCGGTCGGTCACATATACCATATGTGACAGCAGCATGTCATGCCATCATGATCAGTGACCATGTTGAGATGACCATGTAATGAGCAGTGTGGGATGGCCACATTAGAAAAAATAGCTATTGGGAACATGAAGAAAGACTGGCCATATAACCAGTGGCATGTGGCTTCATCATGTTATGGACACGACCTGTTTCCATTCCTCGCTGGATCCGACAAATAGAACCAACACTACAGGGTTCCATACGGATTTAACTGTCCAACAAATGTAAGAATGTCACCGTACTGAACTGTATCATACAAGTAATGTGGTCTTCCATAGCGGAGGAATGAGTGAAAGCAGACTAATCAAGAATATTTAATGGTTCCAGTGATTAAAATATGTCCGGATATCACTAAACTAGACAACCGTTTAAGGTTATGGTATCAATATCCCCTGCTGTGAAAAATAATTTATAAGAAACATTGGTGGCCACATTCCCTGAGTCAGAGTGCATATGCAGAGAATGCCGTTTTATGAAGTGTACATGTTTGTGTGTATGTAAACACATTGCATATTGCATTTTGTAATCCTCTCTAGCCTTTCCCGATTTCACTGATGAGGCAGATCCCATTATAATAAAGACGATCAAGCTCCATACAGTTTAATCTTCCTTTTTTCTTTTCACCTATCAATTCATCTGACAGGCTTCCTTCCTTCCTGGGGTTGAGGTGATGGTAATGTAGGGGTCGAAGCGAGCCTGTGAGCGGATACAAAGACATGTTGTGCTCGGAGCTCCACAGCAGTGAGGACTGTACTTGTCAGGTGTAGCAGCGGCAACACATTCATCTCCACCCCCTCCATTACCTGGCTCCCCCTGTTTCAGGGCCCTGCTTGGAGGCTCGGAGCGTAGGGCCCTCCCCTCTGATCCAGTGGAGGGATTAAGGTAACTAGGGATTTCACCTTAGCCTTCACGTCATCAGGTGTCTCATTAATCCCCTGGATAACGTAAAAATGGCCATTAGTCTCCCATACACCCTCACGGTAAGATAGACAGAGTTTGCTGGCAATAAGATAACAACTAAACACCGATCCAGTCCCTTCTTTGCTGTATTTCCATTGTTCTTCATGGTGTGCCACAGGCTCATAAACTACTCGTGTATATATATATATGGGATCCTGCCCACAGGGCTGTATTAGTCTGTAAATCTCAGAAGGCAGAGGGGAGAAAAGAGAGAGTAGGATGTGGATGGAGTTTTAAACATGTCTGATGTCCATAAAGCTAAAAGTCCTGTACCTCCTGACCCCCCATTGACCTTTAGAGTTATTGGAACAGTAAGCCAGCCGACTAAGATTTGATCCGTAACAAACGGCTCCATATTGACCCTTCTACAGTATGTCCATAGCCCTGGCCTCCCCAGAGCAGAGGAGAGGAGAAGCTGTGAGATTCCTAGTGTGTTGACCACTGGTCCCGTGATGATGTAACCGACCGTCCCAGAGGACAAAGCCTGCAGACAAACAGTCCTACCCACAAAAAGTGTACAAAGACACACACATGCTCCCATAGAGACATGCATGATGAAGACACAGACACTCAGGAATCTGGTGCTTCCCCATCCCTAGATATACTGGGTATAGTTTCTAATGGTTTTTCATAACAAAATACTGAAACACAATCTCACCTGCTTTTGAAGAAGAGAATATTTAATCAATAAGGCCAGAGGGGGTGTGGTATATGGCCAACACCACAAACACCTCAGGTGCCTCATTGCTATTTTAAACTGGTTATCAACGTAATTAGATCAGTAAAAATAAATGTTTTGTCATACCCGTGGTATACGGTCTGATATACCTCGGCCGTCAGCCAATCAGCGTTCAGGGCTCGAACCCCACCAATTTATAAAGAGGACTATAAACTGGGTGGTTCGAGCCCTGAATGCTTATTGGCTGACAGACGTGGTATATCAGACCGTATACAGGGTTGGGAGGTAATGGATTACATATAAGGAGCCGTTACATGTAAGGGATTGCAAAAAAACGTTAACTGTAATCGGTTACGTTACCAGCTAAAATATTGTAATCAGATTACAGATACTTCTGAAAAACTAGATGACTACTTCAAGGATTACTTTTAAATTCAGAAAGGATGTTTGCGAAAATAAATCCTTAACACTTCTCTGTTTTCTCAATGACATTCAAATCAGCATTGAAAAAGTATCAGTTGAAGTTTTTTCCACGTGAGCAAGTCTGACCATAAATCAGAGACCACTATGATGACACGTCAGATGTGTCTGATAAATTGAGGGAACAGAGCAGGAATAGGCTTTTGTAGGCTACAGTCCAAGCTATGTCTTCCAAGGGTGCGACTGCTGTCGGCATCCAAAGATGATCCAACTTGACTAAACGCTTGGAGGTAACGATGACAGCAGTGTAGTCTACGATGATACGGATATCCCTTATTATTGATATCTACATAGTGCATTGATGTGAATCACACTGCTGCTCTCTCATTACACTATTCGCGCCTTACAGATTATGGTTGTTGTGGATGACTGTTCACAAATCTAAATGTGTATTTGAACCCAAAAATGGTTGAATTCAAGAAGTTTAACCTGCCTATGAGTCTTTGTTTTTGAAACCAGTAGATAGCCAGTGAAAAACGTGCTCTTGCAACAGCTGTATAGTGCAGATCCCAGCCTGTGGCATAAAAGAGGGACTTTTCTTGCTCAATCTAATTCATGCTGATAAAAAAGAAATCCATAGGCTTAATGGACACATGCTCAAACTTGCACACTTTTGATAGACATAAAGGGGCAATCTGTAGTTGCTACATCCATTTTATTACTTGTAAATTATGTATATATCCATTGATTCTTGAAGAATATAATTTCTAAATGTCTCATGAGCTCAGGCCCATCCCTCAGCTTTTTACCAAAACAGAGGTGGGGCACCGATTTTGTTATTGTTTCATCTGTGGATTTGCCTCATGAGTGCAGCCTTTATTTTTCAACTCAAATCAATGAGCCCAATCAGTCCTCCATGACAACATCATAAACAACAGAGTAGAGCTGTATAATAAATCCTTTGTTTTGGTGTTATTCTGAGGTAAAATAATTTGTCTGATCTCTACTTCCATATTTCCAAGTCCTATTCTTGAAGATCAAGGGGTATAACATATATTGGAATGACTGAAATTCTGATAGACTTTGGCTTTTAATGTAAAGATATAATTGAATCATATTATTATATGTAGCAGAAAGTGATGGGTTAGAAGAAGCCTACATACCAACCCTTAAAGTAAAATTGAACATCCATATATGGCCAGCTATGTAAACTTTAACATTAATTTATCCTGCAGTAGATCAATTGGTAACATACATTTTTGTCTTCTTCTAATGCCTCTTAAGGGGAAAGTAATCTAAAAGTAACTGAATGTAATCAGATTACATTACTGAGTTGGGTAATCGAACAGTTACGGTACTGATTACAATTTTGGACAGGTAACTAGTAACTGTAACGGATTACATTTAGAAAGTAACCTACCCAACCCTGAAAGTATACCACGGGTATGACAAAACATTTATTTTTACTGCTTTAATTACATTGGTAACCAGTTCATAATAGCAATAAGGCACCTTGGGGGTTTGTGGTATATGGCAAATATACCATGGCGAAGGACTGAGTCGTGCCTAAGAACAGCCCTTAGCCGTAGTATATTGGCCATACACCACACCCCCTAGTGCTTATTGCTTAAATATAGTATCTCACAATCATTCTGTACATCACACAGTCTATGTTAGGAAATATAAACACTGTACAGGTATATGTTTTCTCCCAACTAAACCTCATGTATGAGCATTTGTGTTTCTCTTTTAATTATGAAAATTCAGACTGGGCATCATCTGGTTGAGAAGGAAGCACAAAGTTAATATCTAAATTGGTATTGAACGTGCCTTACAAAAACAGTCAGACATTGCTACTGCTTTTATGTTTAGTAGAATTTATTTGAGGTGAGTGATGGGCAGAGAGGCTTCAGAAGGTCCACACCTTTTTAAAGATGGATGCGGTCCATATACACCCAAGCACACAGATCCTCAATGCTGCTCATTGTGAAGGCAGTGCACACACTGGGCTCAAAAAGAATAGGACATCGCAATAATACATATTTCATCAGTCTAGACACTCAAACACTTCTTCCCAACAGAAAACATGGAGAATCCCTCAGTTAAGGGCCCATTGTGAGGATTGCATAGACACTTCATAACCAATGCATTATGCCTATATGAAAGTACATAGTCACCAATTAATACTAATGTCAACAGCTGAAAAGGAGAATGGGGTTGCAGCATTCAATCGTTTATTCAATCACTTTCACAAAGACAACTGAAAAGCAAGCAGCAAATGAAAGTACTGTACCTTTATTTAACGTAAAGAACAGCAAAACCTAGACAAAGGGAGGTTTAAAACAACATTTCTGTATTGTCATCAGCCCCACAAACAAACTTTCACAACAGAGAGAAAAATGAACACTTTCAAAGTCAGGTTTCTACAACAACAACAAAAAACCCATCTCTGACAGATTGACGTCATCATTACACCATAGTCTTTAAAACAGCGAAAGGTGAAATAAACCTCCTCGCAGACACGCTGCCTTCAAAATGAACAATATGATCAGATCCCATCAGATATGCTGGGTGCTGATCATTTGTGTAATTCTATATTTGATAAGTGTATCGTTAAGTACCGCAGGACAGAGCACAGTGCAACAGAAGCTTCCACAGAAGCCGCAGGTTTCCACACAGGTTAAATATGCAAAGCGCACTGATTCCTGAAACTAGGCTACTGTGATGAAAGTTGTCAAATGTGTTTGGCTTTATTAACTTTGGATTCACAGAGCTAGTGCAGCATCCACAGTGCAGCACACCAATTTAAAACTTAGTACACTCAGAGAACAGTGGTTATGAATAAAACTCGTATGCTAAATGTATAAATATTATAAATATTTTAACGTAGCAGGCACAAGCAACCTAACCAATTTAAAGTCAAAACTATTCTAGGCTATAACCTCAAATATTCATGGGACCATTTTTCACACATTCTAATTTTCTCTAATGCTGACAGAGAAAAAAAAGATGTTATTTGGCTCTAAATATAATGGACTACACAGTCCACCTCTTTATACTATTCAATACTAAACAGGAAGTGAACCACCATAGAATGACATTGATGTTCTGTTTGTCTTGACTGACAAACTACTGTTTGTGCCCAGTTCCAAACTGTGGTATACGGCTCCTACAGCAGGATGCATGGTAGAGTCACTTGAATATCCTAAGCAATTTTCTGATACAGCAAGTGGTCTAGCTGAGCATCTCAAGTGATGCAATATTGAATAGTGTTTTGGTCCTGACATTAAATCAGGCGAATGGGTCAGCTGTTGCAGCATCATATGGAAAATGTCCATCATCACCACGATGCATGTTAAACGGGTCAGGCTCTGTCTATACAAAATGTAATCTCCCACACAACACGCCTGCTTCATCAAATTGTGTCTTAATCAACGCCCTTCAGACATTTTCAATGCCAAACTCAATCTCTCTGAGAGCAAAACATGAAACCATGCAATATCCTTGGGCACATGATTTCTTTACTCTTTTTTCGAAAAGGTCATTTGGCACAGCAAATAATCTGAAAATAATGGAGACATACTGTATGGCAGAGGCAAAAAATTGTTAAACAGTACATATTTAGGCAGACCTCTACATTCTGGTCCTATTGCCCACCAACTGGTCAAACGCTGGTTGAATCAACATTGTTTCAATGTCATTTGTCAACGTATTGTGATGTGTGACCAACGTGAAAAATACATTGTTTTTGAAAAAAGTAATCAACCAGTACTGTTTTCATCTCATTTCAACCAGCATAGTAAAACATTGAAATTAGGACCAAACTTCAACTTAAATAGATTGACTTAACCTGACTAACTGGTTGTTACATCAATCTAATTTCAACATAATCATCAGAACTATGTAGCATATAAATTGAAATTCCATTGAAGATTTCACATAGAAATGTTAAAGATATTTTTCATACTATATATTGGGTGGTTAAAATGATGTTGAATTTCAGATTTGATAAGCCAGATTTTATTTGACCTTGTTTCAATGTTGATAGTAAAATGGTATGTTTGAATCAACGTGATTGTTTCAACGTCATGCCATCAACCTAAATAATGAGGTATATTGAAATAAAATGTGAAGCCACAGCCTAAAAATTCCTGCCGGAACAGTGACTCCTACTGGTACACAGGCACGTATACAGCTTGAGCTCTACCTGTGCAAAGCACACGCCCCTTTTCCCTTCCAGTCTCCAAAGTGCCTTATTCGGTGGTGGTATAAATTCCCCACAAATTATCATTTTTTAAGTCATTGTTGTTTGGAATCCACTACCCGCAAGTCGTCGTCAAGTTCGCCACTTTCCACCCCGTCTGTTGTTTGCACCTGTTGATCTGCCCTGTATGCAGCTTGCACATGTCCACCCCGTCTGTTGTTTGCACCTGTTGATCTGCCCTGTACGCAGCTTGCACACGTCCACCCTCGTCTGTTGTTTGCACCTGTTGATGTGCCCTGTACGCAGCTTGCACACGTCCACCCTCGTCTGTTGTTTGCACCTGTTGATCTGCCCTGTACGCAGCTTGCACACGTCCACCCCGTCTGTTGTTTGCACCTGTTGATCTGCCCTGTACGCAGCTTGCACACGTCCACCCCGTCTGTTGTTTGCACCTGTTGATCTGCCCTGTATGCAGCTTGCACACGTCCACCCCGTCTGTTGTTTCCACCTGTTGATCTGCCCTGTACGCAGCTTGCACACGTCCACCCTCGTCTGTTGTTTGCACCTGTTGATCTGCCCTGTACGCAGCTTGCACACGTCCACCCTCGTCTGTTGTTTGCACCTGTTGATCTGCCCTGTACGCAGCTTGCACACGTCCACCCTCGTCTGTTGTTTGCACCTGTTGATCTGCCCTGTACGCAGCTTGCACACGTCCACCCCGTCTGTTGTTTGCACCTGTTGATCTGCCCTGTACGCAGCTTGCACGCATCCAGATGAGCCTTTTACCTAGTCTGCCCTGCACAGAGATTGTGCACTTGGTATCCAAACATGCATGGCTTGGGAGATGCGCTCACCGATCGAGTGTGTGTAGCTAGCTACCTAGTTGTCAACGTGAAGCTTATACCATTATTCTTCCATGGTTGATTGGATCTTTGGAAGTTTAGAAGTAGTTACCATTAGCCCTTTAAATAGGATTAATTAATAATAAACTTTTACCTTTGGATATGGTCTTGTATATATGTTTTTCATAATATATACTATCCATGTAGAAGATACTGTCCTTCAAATGTTTACATTTGGTTGTGTGGACAATTCAACATCCAGTTTGTCTTCAAATTAACGACTGATATGTTGGATTCACTTCTCCATCTCAACCATAAAATCTAAGTTAAAGATTAGCACTGGAATGAAATCAATCTTTAAATGCACTTTAAATACATCTTTAAATGTCCTTTAAATACATTTTTAAATGTCCTTTGGGCACCTCACTCCGAATTTACTTTCGCATACAGCTCGTGTAATAAAAGTTAAAGGACTACCTTTCAACTAGTCAATATCATTGAGGTAGTCTACACAAATGAGTATAGAAGTTGATCGAGGTCTGAATGTGTTGACATGATAGCTCAGCTGAACAGAGCATAGCTTGTTTCCAAAGCTAAGCAGCGTACACAGAGATGGGCATCTGGATGGTAGACTTGTTCCCTCTGAACTGTATTACCTCTCGTACACCACTAGGAGGCACTGTTCAGGCAGACTGTGGCTTCACCTTTTATTTCAATATACAGGTCGTTCTTTATTTTGGTTAATTATGTTTATTCAAACATACCATTTTACTATTGAAACAAGGTCAAATTGAATATGTCTAATCAAATATGTAATTCAACCACTCAATATATTTAATATAGGATGAAAAATATTTTCAATGCAATTTTAATCTATACATAGTTCTGATGATTACGGTGAAATTACATTGATGTAACAACCTGTTAGTCAGATAAGTTAAAGTATTTAAATTGAAGTTTTACCCTAATTTCAATGTTTACCTAAGCTGGTTGAAATGAGATGAAAACGGTACTTTTTTGAAATCCAATGTATTTTTCACGTCACAATACGCTGACAAATTACGTTGACAAATTACTTTGAAACAACGTTGATTCACCCAGTTTTTGCCCAGTGGATCATGACTATATTTTATTTCACTATGACCCCCTACATTCTCCACTAAATAAAAAGTGTGGACACTACTGAATCATGTCTATAAACTGCATCTGCTGTCCTTGCATTTGTATGAAATACCTCACAGAAATGACACTCCAAGTTTCAGTTGACTGTTCCTTGGTGCTATCAAGCATTGCAACACAGATTGTGCAGGCCGTGCCCTGTCCCCTATAGGATTTCCTCGTTCCGTCGTGCAACCTTTTTGCATTGAATCGCAGTGTCAACACTGCAAACAAAATTACTAGCATGCGCTAGAGCACTTCCCACATGACAGAGGTAACTACCAAGAGGCACAAGATTGATGTTTCAATGATCCACATGTCAAAACAAACCAAATTACTTGGGTGGATTTTTCTTGGGCAGATTATTTCCCTAAACTTTTTTTGTGTCCACATGCAATGTCCTTGAAATCCCAACTGCTATTTGTTATTTGCCAAGCGGCGAGTAGACAATATACAGAAATGGCTCTCCAACACCCAGGGTCCTGTCATTGAGAGGCAGGGGAGAGACACTTCAACATGGGATTGCAACGACTAGCATGACCAGTAAAGAGAGCTACTTCCAGAGTCCATAGTGATCCGGGAGCTCTCTTTGTGGAGGTCTCCACTCCCTGCAGTTAGAATGGAGAACAGAGTACAGGGTGTAGAGCAGCAACACTTGTAGACAAGGCATCTGCTCGTTCAGTTAGGTATGAAAAGGGCATGCAAAGTATTCATCTTGCTAAGAAGCCAAGATGTCAGACGCCAAGCATCACCCATGTTAGCCCAAAGTGCTCAGCCAATCAAGTTGCAGCAATCTGTTGTTTACCCTTGGTCTGATCGCAGGAAGTAGCATGGTGTTGGAAAATGGTATTTCATAAAGTATGCACATTTTTCCATGTTTTAATCCCGCCTTCTTGTCATTAAATCAAGTTTGCAGCCTGAATGGAGAATGTTTTATGTTCGAACCGGTCCACGAGGGATACGAGTATAGAACCGGCTGCATACATTCCCTTTGGACGTTAAGATAAAACGACTCAATATCGCCATCTGCCGGCCTTTGGGCTACACCAACGTCAATCTCCCATAGCATTGATGGTGTTTTAGAGCTGAATGTACAGTAAGACTGCAATACTGATCAATAGGAAACCTGACTTAATTATATTTCACAAACGCTCTATTACAGTTGGATTCACACAATCTACAAAATTCACAAATTACTATTTTGTGTTGTAATTAAAGTATTTGCCCTTAGTTTAAATATTGTATTCATGTGTCTATTTGTTTCTCTACTGCTTTCTACCCACGATACTGTATAGGCTATACCATATATAACGTGTATATAATGTCTTATATTGCATGTGTTAATTAGCATAAATATATTTACTATGTATGTATTCATATATAAATATATTCCATATCCGATTTCATGATGATAAGTGTCCTTCCTGTAGCTATCAACCCCTGGCCCTGCTAGAAGGACAAACCCCCAGCTCCAACAGAGATGGAATACTACACAGTATCTTAGTTAGCAACTGAAACACTGATACTAAGGCCTTACAGTTCAATATGACAAACAGCATTACTGGAGGTTGCAGACTTCCACATGTACAGATTGTCATGCATATGTTTGATACATTGTACATGGTTTGTGTTTTTAACACACTTTCAGAGAAGTCACAATAAAATAGTTCGCATTCTATCCATTTGAAAGGCGTTTCTCCTTTGAACATAGTCTTGGTTTGAGAGATGGTTGAGATCATATTTGGGGTTCTGGAAAAGTCATCTGCTTAGCACTCACAGAACTCCCTGGAAGCCCATGGGAAAAGTCCTGTGCAACGTCATTACTTTCACAGCGGCTATTATCATCGCCATGTACAGGCTGTATGATTTGAGCACAACATATTTTACCTTAACACTTCTGAGTATTTTGTCATTTGTATTACACTGGGCTGAACTACTCTACAATGTATTTTGTAAGAAGTTACTTTTGAGAGCTGTAATATGTATTTTCTAAGTTCAAAATACTTTTCTATACCATTTTTTTTTTATAGCGGTTCACAATGTTGTAGCCCCTTCTCCCCTGAATTGGTATCAGAAGTCTGATGGCACTATGGTGTGATAAGTGCATCTGCTAAATGAACTAAATATAATTGTAAATGTAAAAATGGACAATTGAAAAGCATGCTGAGTATTATTATAATGAGCTCCGCCCAACACAAGGATAATAATAATACCTAGTGTGCTTTGCAGTTCCGTTTGACATGTTCATTTTCATAAATACATTTTGGTCATTTAGCAGACATTCTTATCCAGAGTGACTTACAGTCAGTGTATTCAACTAAGGTAACAACAACATATTACAGTTATAGCAAGTAAAATGTTTCTGTAATCGTTACTGAGAATGTTATTGCTCTTCGGGCCAACTACTTGCAAATATATTTCTTTATTTTAAAATACAAAATACATGTATTTTAATTAAATACATAAAAAAAATTGAAGTATTTTGTAGTTTAAGATACATTGATCTTTATGGTATTTTGAAAATGTATTATGCAATTGTATTTTTATTTTATTTTTGCCCATCCCTGTACACACAAATAAAACCAAATATATAGAATGGGAATGACAACATGGAAAAAAACGGTATCTTAAAAAACAAGTTGTCTTTTTCTAAACGGGGCCTCAAACTTGTATCATAATCCCATGGAGAGAAAAAAACAACACGAACAGGCACAAGGGTCAAAGCTTTCATCAGAAAACATCCATTATTAACTGAAAAGTCAAGAATATTTACTATAGATAGAACATGGTTGAATAAATTACCCAATGAATGCCTTACTATACAAATGAACTGTTATCTATATTAGACTTCAGTCTGAGGTAATGGTGTCCGAATACTATGACAGAGGCTGACCACTGTAAGCCAATACATGACAATGTACACAGAGAAAATGTTATAATGCTGCATCAGTCATATTATGATTATGTTTCATCCAAGCTTTAGAGATTTTACCCTCGCTGACCATGTCCACCGGTGACCATGGGCTGTACGAGGAGGAAGAGAAGGGGGAGCTTCCGCACACAGGACCAAACCATATGGACACCAGTGTGCTTGTGTGTGTGTGTGTGTGTGTTTGCGTGTGCCAAAAGCTTTATCTTAAAGATGTGGGTATTCAAAAAGGCACACGGCTTCTTTCTCTTTGAGCATACTCAGCCTGTTAAAACAATAAAAGTCACTGGACTGGAAAATGCACAGGCAGGCCCATAGGACACAAAAGCAATTCCAGATGATATTGCGTTGGGTCTGTTGAGATTCAGCGCTAGCAGAAGGGCAGACACTGAGGATTATTAATGATGTTCCAATGGAACTGTACAGGCTGCCCCTGGCTATAAGAGCCCACCATAGCGACAATAAGCCAATGGCTCTCCTTGCTGCATTCTGAGACAATTCAGAGTGAATGGTGTGTGTGTGTGTGTGTGATGCACCAGGGCCTGATCCTCTGTAATGAGCTAACATGAAGGATTCAAACACATGCTCCCCCCTTATCATGCCAGAGTGAAGAGAAAGCATATCCAAAACACCATCCGTCTATTCTATCAAAGAAACATATAATCAGGAAACAACAAATGAGCATTTATAGTTTGACTATGTACATACAAATCTAAGAGAATGTTTGTCTTTGACCTATTGAGACTTGCAAATATCAAAATGAAGTCCAAAACAATGATACAATAAAATGTCGTGGATCTCTTGGCCTCCTGCCACCTCAGCCTCATAGTTTGTCGGGGAGACTCTAATTGTGGGTGGTGGACCTGGGGGAGAGGATGGCGCGCGGCTTGCTGTTGATGTACGTGGCCCAATAGACCAGGTTGAAGATGAAGAACAGCACCGGGAAGATGATGCGTGAGATCTTGTCCACTCTGCTGACGCGGTTGTAGGACTTTATGGCTTCAACGTATGAGTCGTCCATTTTCGGGACTTTGTGGCTGTGGTGGTGGTGGTGGTGTGTCGCTCTGGTGGCACTCCTTGAGACGGTGGTTAAACCTGGGTCCTTTACCACGTTGATGGTGTAGGTAGTTCCGACAATGTTGAATGTGTTATTGGCCTTTTTGGAAAGGGAGGCAGATTCTCTTCTCTGTAAAGAGAAGAGAAACTGCGAGAATCAGGGCTGGATCATTAAACCTAACAAAGGCCTTGTTTTCAAAATGGCAACATTACCTCAGACTGTTTTGACTGGGGGTGCAATGATGCTCAAGATGCATGATGGGAACATAATAACATCCATATTTTGCACCATTGGGAGCTAAGCTGAAAGAACTCAAGGCCCTAGTGTAGGGATCGGGGCTGTCGCCCTACCAGCCAGGGTCATAGAACATTACGCATCTACGCTCCAATAAGTGGCAAATCACATGAGACTCCCTGACAAAATATGCATACATCACAGTGAGAATAGGATCACCCCAGGGCATGGCCTACACAGGTCAGAGGTTTATGGGCAATATTATGGTTTAATTTCAGAGAGGCTTGTTATTTTCTGAACCACTGAAAGAAATGGGGCAGAGCAGAGTAGTGGGCAGGGTTTGTCTAGGCTGGTGGCACTGGAGAATTAGAGGTAGGATAAGAGCAGAGCAGGATGAATCAATTCACCTGTGAACAGACCTGACAAACTACCCTCTGAGGACTGGGGCTGTACTGTATATAGGCCATAGATTAGGAATGAAGCCAAGGGGATATAAAACAGATGGGCTGGGAACAGTTTTAGGTCTCAAAATCCTACCTCAGGAAATTCTTAGATCATTTTTCATATGTCAGAAATATACCTACAGCTGAGACATTCATATGCTGAATTACATTAGTATGGCCAGACTTGCATCAACAAGGTGCTGATTCATGTATTAATAGGGCAAATGGGATAGAACAACCAGGGTTCTATGATGTGTTTTTGTCTTAAACCACAACATCAAGGAGAACTGGCCAATCCAATTGGATAAGCAGGCCAGTCAGGGGGGGCTAACACAGGGGTTAATGGTTTGGTTTGGTTTTGTTTGGTGTCTGTCTGTCTGTCTGTCTGTCTGTCTGTGATCCTGCCTGGGCTGGGCCAGGGCTCTATTGGCCTGGGCTGGGCCAAGGCTCTGTTTTCCAAAGCTGGGCCAGGGCTCTGTTTGCCAGGGCTGGGCCAGAGCTCTGTTTTCCAAAGCTGGGCCAGGGCTCTGTTTGCCAGGGCTGGGCCAGAGCTCTGTTTGCCAGGGCTGGGCCAGGGCTCTGTTTGCCCGGGCGGGGCCAGGGCTCTGTTTTCCAAAGCTGGGCCAGAGCTCTCTTTGCCAGGGCTGGGCCAGAGCTCTGTTTGCCCGGGCTTGGTCTGGGCTCTGTTTGCTCGGGCTGGGCCCGGGCTCTGTTTCCCCGGCTCTGTTTCCCCGGGCTGGGCCAGGGCTCTGTTTCCCCGGGCTGGGCCAGGGCTCTGTTTCCCCGGGCTGGGCCGGGCTCTGTTTCCCGGGCTGGGCCAGGGCTCTGTTTCCCGGGCAGGGCCAGGGCTCTGTTTCCCCGGGCAGGGCCAGGGCTCTGTTTCCCCGGGCTGGGCCAGGGCTCTGTTTCCCCGGGCAGGGCCAGGGCTCTGTTTCCCCGGGCTGGGCCAGGGCTCTGTTTGCTCGGGCTGGGCCCGGGCTCTGTTTCCCCGGCTCTGTTTCCCCGGGCTGGGCCAGGGCTCTGTTTCCCCGGGCTGGGCCAGGGCTCTGTTTCCCCGGGCAGGGCCAGGGCTCTGTTTCCCCGGGCAGGGCCAGGGCTCTGTTTCCCCGGGCTGGGCCAGGGCTCTGTTTCCCCGGGCAGGGCCAGGGCTCTGTTTCCCCGGGCAGGGCCAGGGCTCTGTTTCCCCGGGCAGGGCCAGGGCTCTGTTTCCCCGGGCAGGGCCAGGGCTCTGTTTCCCCGGGCTGGGCCAGGGCTCTGTTTCCCCAGGCAGGGCCAGGGCTCTGTTTCCCCAGGCTGGGCCAGGGCTCTGTTTCCCCGGGCAGGGCCAGGGCTCTGTTTCCCCGGGCTGGGCCAGGGCTCTGTTTCCCCGGGCTGGGCCAGGGCTCTGTTTCCCCGGGCAGGGCCAGGGCTCTGTTTCCCCGGGCTGGGCCAGGGCTCTGTTTCCCCGGGCTGGGCCGGGCTCTGTTTCCCCGGGCTGGGCCAGGGCTCTGTTTCCCCGGGCAGGGCCAGGGCTCTGTTTCCCCGGGCAGGGCCAGGGCTCTGTTTCCCCGGGCTGGGCCAGGGCTCTGTTTCCCCGGGCAGGGCCAGGGCTCTGTTTCCCCGGGCTGGGCCAGGGCTCTGTTTGCTCGGGCTGGGCCAGGGCTCTGTTTCCCCGGGCAGGGCCAGGGCTCTGTTTCCCGGGCTGGGCCAGGGCTCTGTTTCCCCGGGCAGGGCCAGGGCTCTGTTTCCCCAGGCTGGGCCAGGGCTCTGTTTCCCCGGGCAGGGCCAGGGCTCTGTTTCCCCGGGCTGGGCCAGGGCTCTGTTTCCCCGGGCAGGGCCAGGGCTCTGTTTCCCCGGGCAGGGCCAGGGCTCTGTTTCCCCGGGCAGGGCCAGGGCTCTGTTTCCCCGGGCAGGGCCAGGGCTCTGTTTCCCCGGGCTGGGCCAGGGCTCTGTTTCCCCAGGCAGGGCCAGGGCTCTGTTTCCCCAGGCTGGGCCAGGGCTCTGTTTCCCCGGGCAGGGCCAGGGCTCTGTTTCCCCGGGCTGGGCCAGGGCTCTGTTTCCCCGGGCTGGGCCAGGGCTCTGTTTCCCCGGGCAGGGCCAGGGCTCTGTTTCCCCGGGCAGGGCCAGGGCTCTGTTTCCCAGGGCAGGGCCAGGGCTCTGTTTGCCAGTGCTGGGCCAGGGCTCTGTTTGCCAGTGCTGGGCCAGGGCTCTGTTTGCCCAGGCTGGGCATGCACTCTGGCTCTATCTCATGCCAATATCAGTGGAGAGGGAGTCTTTTAGTGGTGATGACTGCTGCCCCCTGGACGCCCTGAGGCTTTCACAGGGTATTGATTCCTCCTGATCCAACAACACCCCGGGCCCCTTATATCACAGCTTAGATCAGCATGAGTAAGGGATAACTATTAACAAGCGTCTCATGACCTTTACCACAGCTACCTAAGCTCATTTATCCCTGGCATCAGGTCTGCTCTCAGCCTACCACCCTGACATACAAGGCCCTGCTAGTACACACCTGCCAATCAGCTTAGTGGCGAGGGACTCCATAATATCATTTTGACTTACGTAGTCTGAGATACAGGCAGAGGCAACCATAGTATGGGGCTTTGTTTAGAAAGTAATGTTCTTCAAAACATTGTGTGCCACTATACACAAGAGTACACCAAAATTGCTTGAGGGCAGACAAACTTTGTGTGATTATATTAATGCTTTCGGCTAGCTTGGGGCATGAAGACTCCTTAGTGTGTTTGTGTGTGTGTGTATATGAGTGCCCCTTGGCCCTGAGTGTTGAGTGTCGGGAGACATTGCCTGTGCATTTGTGTGTGTATGTGAGTGTGTGGGGGTGTTTGTGTCCAATGTGAGTGTATGCAGGGGTAACAGAGTCGGTTGTGTCTTACAGTGTCTCTCTGTGTCTGTGTTCGGAGAGCAGGTGCCTTATGGGTTATGGCTAAGAGTACCAATACATGTCTCTGCGCTCTGTGTGTGTACTGTACGTGTCTGTACGTGCAGCCTTTGTGCTTGGGTGTGACAGCACATATTGGGGCTATAAGTGTGTCCCAATGTGTGTGTGAGTATGTGACAAAAGTTTTTGGAGTTAGAGTAGACGTGTGTGCATGGACATGGCTTGGGGAAAAAGTGTCTATCTGTGTGTGTCCGTGTTTGCATGTGCGTGTGTGAGAGTACAGTATACCGTAGGTGTATGTATATGTGTGTGTATTTGTGTGTGTCCGCGCAGGTGGCCTGGCTTGCTGGGAACGATGACAGCTGTAGAGGTGGCTGGTCCCCACATAGACCTGACTGCAGCGCAGCCTCATCACTGCAGTGTGTGCTACAGTCTGTCTGTCAGCCAGCATTAATTAAACAGGCTTTCAAATCCCTAATCAAGGTCAGCTCTGCTTCCCCCCTGCGCTAATGCCCAAAATGTTATCATGTCATGGAAATCCAACCCAATATATGTTTTGTAATTCAATGAGTCAATAATCACAGAAAGCTGACTAACTTGTCTGTGCCTGTACCCGTGACTATCACGCCCTGGGTCTCATTTCTCAGAGAGAAACCTCATTAGGTTGCATGAATGGTGCTGCTGCTACTGCCGTCCAGGCCCACATGGCTGGCATGTCTCACAGGACACATCGGACTAAAAAGGGCAGCATTGAGAGTCAGAGGAGCTCCACTGCCACTGAGGTAAATTACCTAACATCGACCCTCCTCTGGCTCCTCACTCCCCGCTTCAACTGAGACACAGCCTCTCAGAGGCTCTTCTCAGGGCCCCATGCCAATAGGGTCACCATCTGGCCCCATCAGGAGAAGGCTGCAGCCACAGCCTCTGATGAACAGGGGTGCTACTCCCAACAGGACACTCAGCCAAGAGACCTTCCACTCTCTCTGAGGAACGGCCTTTTGATTACACTCGCTTCATACACACATCTTCCCCTGTGAAGCTTAAACGAGGATCAAGAAAAGAGTTTCATCCAGCAGCTCTCCTGAAGCTTTTATTAGTGAGGGATTGTGATGGGTGTGCTATTGCTCCCTGAGTGACCCCTACCCTCACGTATCCATCACCGCAAACTGCCTGTTCAGCACAGCCCAGAGAAAACAGGACAGACATCCTGCTGCTGCTGCCTTTAAGACAAAGCAACAAAGACAAATCTTCCTCCACTTACTGCATTGTAATTCACATAACCATCTGTCGCTCAGTGACTACAGAAAGGTTTCATGTCAGCAATACGCCATGGTGTCTGTCATCCAGTCAACTTACAAAGAACTTAAGAGTGTTTAACTGATGGTTGTGAGTCCTTCATACTCCGCATATTATAAAATAGATTTGTGACACGGTAAACGTCTGTTGCAGTGACTGAAAGCCTAAGATATTTCTACTAATATTGACTTGGGTTGACAGAAGCACATTAAATAGTAGACTTTAGACTTGTCAATCGAGTCTCAGATATTCCATTTTAAAAACTTCCCAGGAGTTCACCACTTACTTTTAAAGGGATATTTCGGGATTTTGGCAAGAGTCAGATGAACAAATGGATACCATTTTCATGTCTCTGCATCCAGTATGAACGAAGTTAGAGGTCGTTTCAGGAGCCAATACTATCTAACATTAACGCAATGACAGGAAGGCTTTGGTATCTACTAGCATGCTAGCAGTTATCAGAGTTCCAGTCATTGCACTAACGGCAGTTAGCAATTGGGCTACGCTAGTTCTCAACTTCCTTGAAACTGCTCACAGAGACAAAAAAATGGGGAAGTAGATAAAGGGCTTTATTGCCAAAATCCTGAAATATCCCTTTAATATCCTAACAGCTGTTCACATGAAACACATCACCTGATTGCACCCAAACTTTCCTAACTTTTCTAGCATCAAAATGCCTACTAGCATTTTTGCGGACCCTGAGTGTCAAAATCACAATGTTTAATGAGATCCTCATATAACCCCATGCCTTAATTATCACTATCTCGCACTGTCTCTCTCAGTGTGTCTGTGTGTGTGAGTTACACTGGGGTTTATGTGCTGTACGTGTCTCTGTGTATGAGATACAGTGTGACTATGTATGATTCTCACTGTTTTAATTTGTACAGTGAAATCAGAAAGTATTCAGACCCCATTACTTTTTTAACATTTTGTTACCTTACAGCCATATTCTAAAATGGATGAAATGTTTTTTTCTTCTTCTCATCAATCCACACACAATACCCCATAATGACAAAGCAAAAACAGCTTTGTAGAATTTTTTGCAAATGATAAAAAAAATCTAAGTATTCAGACCCTTTACTCAATACTTTGTTGAAGCACCTTTGGCAGTGATTACAGCCTCGAGTCTTCTTGGGTATGACGCTACAAGCTTGGCACACCTGTATTTGGGGAGTTTCTCTCATGTCAGTTTGGATGGGGAGCGTCGCTGCACAGCTATTTTCAGGTCTCTCCAGAGATGTTCAATCGGGTTCAAGTCCGGGCTCTGGCTGGGCCAATCATAGAATTTTAGACTTGTCCCAAAGCCACTCCTGGTTTGTCTTGGCTGTGTGCTTTAGGGTTGTTGTCCTGTTGGAAGGTGAACCTTCGCCCCAGTCTGAGGTCCTGTGTGCCCTGGAGCAGGTTTTCATCAAGGATCTCTCTGTACTTTGCTCCGTTCATATTTTCCTCGATCCTGACTAGTCTCTCAGTCCATGTCGCTGAAAAACATCCCCACAGCATGATGCTGCCACCACCATGATTCACTGTAGTGATGGTGTCAGGTTTACTCCAGACGTGTTGCTTGGCATTCAGGCCAAAGAGTTCAATCTTGGTTTCATCAGACCAGAGAATCTTGTTTCTCATGATCTGAGAGTCCTTTAGGTGCCTTTTGGCAAACTCCACTTGGTTTTTTCTCTAGCATGCACGGTCAACTGTGGGACCTTATATAGACAGGTGTGTGTCTTTCCAAATCATGTCCAATCAATTGAATTTACCACAGGTGGACTGATGATCAATGGAAACAGGATGCACCTGAGCAACATTTTGAGTCTCATAGCAAAAGGTCTGAATACTTATGTAAATTATTTTTCAGTGCAAACATTTCTAAAATCCTGTCCATTTTACAAAAAGGCTGTAACGTAACGAAATGTTAAAAAAGTGAAAGGGTCTGAATACTTTCCGAATGCACTGTATGTGTGTGATATACAATGATTTTTCTGTGCTCAGGATACCTGCTCTGGAAGTTGTCCTCCCCCACCCCTGCTGCACACTCTGTTGTGTCCAGGAACAGAGATCCTCCTCTGTGGGGTTGTTAATGAATAAATAAAGTATCTCTTTACAGATTACCCAGGGCTGCAATCGCCAGGAGGCTGGGATAGAACCTTCTTTCAGTGTTTCTCCTCATTCCCACTACAAAACAATATGAGAGCTCTGACCAGCATCCCTCGCCGTATCTCTGAGCAATTAGCTCTGAATACGCTCATTTTTCAGGAGGTTATCAGTAGAGGATAGATAGAGAGCATATAATCTAGAATGAGCAAAATGCCACTCCACTCTAGAGAGGGAGAGAGTGAGAGAGAGAGAGCAACCCGAGGAGCGAGCCAAGCAGGAGACAAATAAACATATAGCAGATTAATGAGGATGGAGACAGTTGTGATTAGCTACTTCTCCACAACAACAGCAAAGCACACAAAGAGGGAGCAGGGCTTTTACGGGATGTGTGAGCAGTTACATTATCCTGTTTTAACCTTTGAAGTACTGAAACGACCTCCATGTACTGTAGGCATACCATAGCTACAGAACTCACCCTCATCTCCTGGGCCTCCTTCTTGCCATCCCATGCCCAGCTGCGCTTGGTGAAGTAGTTAACTGTGGCGAACTCTATCAGGGCGGAGAAGACAAAGGCATACCATCGCTACAGAACTCACCCTCATCTCCTGGGCCTCCTTCTTGCCATCCCATGCCCAGCTGCGCTTGGTGAAGTAGTTAACTGTGGCGAACTCTATCAGGGCGGAGAAGACAAAGGCATACCATAGCTACAGAACTCACCCTCATCTCCTGGGCCTCCTTCTTCCCATCCCATGCCCAGCTGTGCTTGGTGAAGTAGTTTACTGTGGCAAACTCTATCAGGGCGGAGAAGACAAAGGCATACCATAGCTACAGAACTCACCCTCATCTCCTGGGCCTCCTTCTTCCCATCCCATGCCCAGCTGCGCTTGGTGAAGTAGTTAACTGTGGCAAACTCTATCAGGGCGGAGAAGACAAAGGCATAGCATACTGCCATGAACCAGTCCATAGCTGTAGCATAGGCCACCTTGGGCAGGGAGTTCCTGGCACTGATACTCAGGGTTGTCATGGTCA
Organism: Oncorhynchus masou masou; assembly: GCF_036934945.1. Classification (NCBI taxonomy): domain Eukaryota; kingdom Metazoa; phylum Chordata; class Actinopteri; order Salmoniformes; family Salmonidae; genus Oncorhynchus; species Oncorhynchus masou. The sequence continues at coordinate 54,479,325 of NC_088223.1, forward strand.
GAACTGTTGTGACCCCTGGGGACAAAAATAACAGAAGCAAAAGGAAAGAGAGAGTGTATTAATTGACAAACATACTTTGTACACACACACGTACAGTACACACAGACCCAATTGGGCTGAACAACAGTAAACATAACTGTGTGTCATGGAAAGAAAGAGCATCATCCTTGAACATTCAGTACATGGTGTCACAGGGTGTCCTGACATACTTCAGAAAGTATTCATACCCCTTGACTTATTCCACATTTTTGTTGTAATAGCTGAATCCACTCATTTGAAGGGGTGTCCACATACTTTTGAATATATAGTGTATATTTAAAAGCCAGGGCAATGCATGGGGAAGGGAGGAAAGATGGTTTTGGGAGAATGGCTTGTACGCCTCTCCAGGTCTCGCACGCACTGTGAAATTTTGCGGAGGATCGGTGATGACACCCCCCACGGTGCTTCAGCAAGGCTGGAATCAGGCAGATTTGTCTTTGTGAAGGATGCATGAATCAAACCACGTACAAGGTTGTCCTGGAAGAAAACTTGCTTCCTTCTGTTCTGACAATGTTCCCCAACTCTGAGGATAGTTTTTTCCAGCAGGACAATGCTCCATGCCACACAGCCAGGTCAATCAAGGTGTGGACGGAGGACCACCAGATCAAGCCTCTGTCATGGTCAGCTCAATTTCCAGACCTGAACCCCATTGAAAACCTCTGGAATGTGATCAAGAGGAAGATGGATGGTCACAAGCCATCAAACAAAGCAGAGCTGCTTGAATTTTTGCTCAGGAGTGGCATAAAGTTACCCAACATCAATGTGAAAGACTGGTGGAGAGCATGCCAAGATGCATGTCAGCTGTGATTGAAAATCAGGGTTATTCCAACAAATATTGATTTCTGAACTCTTCCTAAGTTAAAACATGAGTATTATTTTTTTTTTATGAATATGAACTTTTGTATTATTATCTTTGCATTATTCGAGGTCTGACAACACTGCATCTTTTTGGTTATTTTGACCAGTGGTCATTTTCTGCAAATAAATGCTCTAAATGACAATATTTTGATTTGGAATTTGGGAGAAATGTTGTCAGTAGTTTATAGAATAAAACAAAAATGTTAATTTTACCCGAACAAATATCTATAAGTAGTAAAACCAGAGAAACTAATTATTTTGCATTTTTTCCAGAGCTGTATTTACATTTTTATAAAAGTACAGACACAGAGTTTAAAACGGCTATATCATACACTACAGTTTGGGGGGAAGTTATGTTGCTTTGAAAGTTGATAAACGTGTTTTCCCACTTAGGAGACAAGTAGGATTGTCCTCCAGAAAGTAGTCTTGAACTTTCTCCCACTGAGCTTTTGTCGATAACACCAGTTAAATTCAGGGCTGTAGCAACATTTTTACAGTTCTCCATAGGTATATCCTTAAAAAAATAATAAAAACCTGATTGTAAAAATGTTTTTTATTCCCAATTCAGATAACAGAGTTAGTGTTTCAGATGCAGCTACAATCTAACCTCTCCATCCGTGGCTCCAGAGCTGCCTAACATCTGTCCATGCCCTCTACTACACCGCCTCCCTAAGTCTCACAGAGCCGCGGATTGGAGTCGCCCCACAGGAGAGCTCCGCTGAGCTTGTCTGACGATACACTGTAATCCCTGTATTGATACAGCGCAGGCAGCTAGGCAGTCCCCTGCCATCTGTCTGCAGAAACATGGAGCAGCCACTTCATAGGGGGAAGAGGAGCCATGGGTGGATGGGAGAGAGAAGGGACTGCTTTGGAACAGATGCAGCAGCCTGGCAGAGTGGTGCTGCACTTGATATGGAAACCCTGCTGGCTGATCACCTCGTGGAAATGTGAGGAGCACACTGTGACCTGCAGCTGGAAAGGGATGCCAACTACCACAATGTCCATGATGGTGGGTAGGGGAGAAACCTACCAGAGGCTGTAGGCGTTAAGTAATTGGACAGACCTCCTCCATTGACCACATCCATTGTGTTGGAGGCTGTATTGACCACCTCCATCATGTCTGACAGTGTGACACAGCCATCATATCCACAATGAGATTTAATTGAACTTTCCTGGCATTGTTTGACACTTAAAAGCTTTGAGGAAAAATCCCCTGCCACCACGGATGTCATTACACAGGCAATCAAAATGTTGAAACAGAAACACTGAGACCAAGACACTGATTAGATTTGTCCATCTAGACCAGCAGCTAGAAGACATAGCACAGAAACATTCCACATGTGGCTGTGCAATACTCTTACTGTGTGTCAGGCCCAATGTAGATTTGAATTACAATACAGGAAAAGATTTTAGAGGATAAATCAATTGCTGTGTGAAATGTGAATCTTTTATAGGTCATTGTGCCCACTGGCTTTTGTATTCTACGTCTCCGGGAATTTAAAGAACGAAATGAGATGAGAGCAGAGAATGGGTGTCCATCAAAGCCGATATAAGCAATCATTCCACTTCAGCTGTTCCCACTTGCCGCATCTGTTAGAAGAAAATATAGGCTCAGAAAATGGACATTGCGCAGTTGAAGAGGTCAACTCATTTCCCCACCTTCTAAATAAGAAACGTGAACTTACGGTCTTACTGTTGATTTATGCAGAAGGTATAACTAGCCCCATTACTATGTTTGTTAGGTGACTACATTTAAAAACTGTTATGAATCGGTAGGATTGAGACTGCCCTGAATTGCTTATACTTAATGTGCATCGTCAATGAGTAAAATATGGCATCATTTAATAATTAGTCAGTGCTAAAGTTGAAGAAAATTGAAGACAATTGGCAAATCCAATCTCCCCATATTAAAAAAAGATCAGGCAATTAAAAAATATAAATGGACCAATGTCCATCGTCACTGGAGATTGTATTGTGTCCACTGTGTAATACGTCCGCTCACACCATAAATCATACATTACACTTGGGTGAAGGAGAAAATTACAAACGGGATTGTCCACAAAAAAATATCAGGTCATTTCAGCCAGATCCTCCAACCAGGCCACCCGCAAGGGAACAAATTATTGATTAAATATCATCTTTCGAACAGTGCCCGGGAGCCGCTCATACTCATAAATGTAGGTTGGAGAATTGGCTGCTCTTCATAAGAGACAAGTCACCAGTTTTTCCTAAAACATTTAGACAGTTTTAAAGCCCTGTGGATGGCTCAGAGAGCAGGAGGTTATCAGAGGCGGGTTGTGAAAAGCAGTCAAAGTGACTGTCCAGTCAGGGAGGACAGTCTCAATCTGAAACCTCCTCCCAGCTAACAGCAGGACCCCTGTTTACCTGGACCAGTCCTGTGCCCTGAGGCCATTCTCACTTTCATTAACTCCACACCTGTCCTTTAAACAATTTTGTGCCTTTGTGCACTTCCATAACAAGTGAGAGTTTGGGACTGTGAGAATGGAGAATCTGAGGCGAGGGGACTGTGACAGAGACATTTACCAGATCATTTTCACATGGCTGTAAGTATGTGAACTCCTCTTTTTTTTCACCTTACATGCAAAGCAAATCAAACCAAATCATAGTGGCTAGCCAGTGTATTTCTCCACTGCGTTTCACTGCATGCCCTGCCTTGCTCTCATCTCAAACACTAATTAGCTGCCAAACGGAGGCCTGCTCTTACTGCAGGGGAGGCACTTTGGGTTGCCATGACACAGTCCTCATGGCAGGCTGAGAGGTGAAGCCGTGGGTCTCCATAAACGAGGAGAGAGTGGAGGGGGAACAATGTGCCGCACGCTCTTATTTTGGAGTGTGGGGTAAACTGATTAGAAGAAACATATGCTGGCTGACCTCTTTACATGAAAGGCGCTAGGTAGTGAGATTCATGTTTTTCAATGACTCCATTTGTCCAATTAGTCATGTTTCCAGAACGGTTAGTCACAGTTTAAATAGCTAGTGGCCGGGTGTCATCCACAAGATCAGCTGTGGTGAAACCTGTCAAATATCAAAGCTGTATGATTGACACACAGATACATTTGTAGGTGTGTTAGTGACTCATGTTTGTGTGGGTCTGTGCATTAAAGTTGCATATGCTAGCTGTAACAACAAACAAAATGTCTTTGCCAATTCTTCTGCATAATTTGAAGTCAAACTGTTATACTACTAGCCTACAATAATACAGTATGTGTCAGCAGACCATAATATACTTCATTTTCTTGGTGTTTCTTGAGCTTCAGTTACAATTTGAAAGTTTTAGGCCTAGATTGGGAAATGTTTTCTCCAACTGGAGGTTTGACTGTTTTCATTATTTACCTCGACATTGCTTTGGAGGGCTGAGCACAACTTTTCTGTTACTATCATTTCCAGGAAGCGTGAATAGGCTGCCATTTCTTTCTAGTCTACCAACTCAATTTGTCAGAGCTCATGTTTCATTCTGCTCCATCAGAGAGGAAGCAGGATCTCACCCTTCCTAAGTCTCCATAGCGATGTTGGCAGGATCAGCTGTGCTTTGCACCTGATACGTCTGCCCCACAAAAAGTGTTGACAAAGCCAGACACCTTGCCAAAGTTAGCAAGAGCTCAATAAGCAATAATGTCTTAAAACTTGGCTGGCTTAAATTTTCTGCAAAGCACGTTCAATATTCCGACGCGAGAGATGCAACTGCATCATTTCTTTGTATCACTCCGTCCCTGGAGGTGAACAGCCTCACTTTCTCCAAGTTAATTCCTTTCCAAGTTTGCTGGCGCTAATCTGTAATTAATTAGGTGGTTTTGCGGTGGCCAAGTTAATTACAGGTCAATCCTGTGATCCAAGAACAGTTTTAAACCCAAATGAATCACTGTCCAAGACTCAACAGAGCCAACATGGGCACCAAGCTGTTTTTTACACTTCGCTGTGTGAACCACAACTTCTCAAAGATTAACTTTTTATACCCTCCCCTGGCACGCCAATTTACTGAATGCATCTGATGATGTGAACAAAAGCAGCTCCACAAATGCGTAAGCTGCCGCTGCTGAACACTTGTTTTGATGTAGCTTCATAATTTAAACAACAGCACTCCAAACTGTCGGAATGGTTCAGTTACTTGCTAAGTGCATTTTGGGGTTAAGGAGATAGGGGAAGTCACTCAGCGAATACGGTTAAGGAGATAGGGGAAGTCACTCAGCGAATACAGTTAAGGAGATAGGGGAAGTCATTCAACAAATACGGTTAAGAAGATAGGGGAAGTAACTCAGCGAATACAGTTAAGGAGATAGGGGAAGTCATTCAACAAATACGGTTAAGAAGATAGGGGAAGTCACTCAGCGAATACGGTTAAGGAGATAGGGGAAGTCACTCAGCGAATACGGTTAAGGAGATAGGGGAAGTCACTCAGCGAATACGGTTAAGGAGATAGGGGAAGTCACTCAGCGAATACGGTTAAGGGGAAGTCACTCAACGAATACGGTTAAGAAGATAGTGGAAGACACTCACCGAATACAGTGCGGGCGGGAACCGACTCTCTGTTTAGCCAGAAGGAGACCTGAGACAGGATGACAGTCATGATGCACGGGAGGTAGGTTTGAATCACAAAATAGCCAATTTTCCTTTTCAAATGGAAATACGTTGTCATCACTACATATTCTCCTGAGGGGGAAGAGAGAGAGGTAGAGACAGAGAGAGAGAGGGGGAGAGAGAGAGAAAGATGCAGAGGACATGAATTATTAATACAGCTCATGTTCAGTCCAGATAAACACAAGCACCCTGCTGAAATATTCAGAACCATATTTATGAAAGTAAATACAGTTGAATACATGCTAGCACAGCACTGGGAACCTTTTAATACAGTGGCATGCATGCTAGCAAAGGGAAGCTGAGTGTGGGAAGCCGAGTGTGGGAAGCCGAGTGTGGGAAGCCGAGTGTGGGAAGCCGAGTGTCTTTTTGTGAGTGGATGTTAACTGATAGCTTGTGTACCACAGTGTCTGGTTGATAACGGCCTCGTCAAAAACCAGGCTTCCCGGGGAAGTCCATGGTAGAAAAATAGCTAAATAGGGGTAGGAACCTATGTATGCCGATTTTGAATATAGAGCCCACTTCTGGCAAAACATAATTACGTTTTCCTCCAGGTTTTCTGCCATCTTCTGCAACGTTACAAACTATCATAGGTAACAAATCTCTGCAAAATGTCTCCTACCCGGTTTGAAAACAGTAACGAACATTACACGCAGCACCAACGGCCATGTGGGGGAGGGTTCTTGAAATGCAACATCCAATCAAAATCTTGCCGTTGGGAGCCAGCAGACCATTCAAACTATTTTGGCTAATAGAAAATTGTCCAGACCTCCAACTGAACGACGTATGGCCACGCGAGACTAGGTTGTTAAAGGCAAAGATTGGTTTTCCCACCACTGTTGGTCCGGATTAGATCTGTTGCCCTTGGCAGCAGTAATACGCCGACAAAAAGAGCTAGTGTGTGTGTGATAGGGCTGAGAGTAGCACACCTACTGTACCTGTGTGGCTTCAGCTCCTTAGGAAGAGAAATATGTGATACAGTATGACAGGCTATTAAATATGTCATCTCGCGACTACTGTGTTTTAAAAACATTGCCTTGATCCACAGCCACCAATGTGCTGAGAACCTTTCCTGGATGACAGATACACTCCTACAGTACATGCTGAGATGAGGTGACACATGGACACTATGCTTATTGACATGGTAAGACAGGAAAAGTAAATAGCGCTAAAATAACCAATATTCCCTATCCTGAAGCCTGTATGTCCAGTATGTACCACAAATACTGAGAAAACCCTGTGGTACAAGATTCATTGTGGTATCTCAGATTGATCTCACATTCTGTGGTTGAAGGCAGTAACGTGAGTCAGTGATGTGTCACTAATGTGAGTCAGTATGAGGCGTCTCTGTGGTGTCACAAGGAATGTGCACAAAGGACTGTTCCAACACAACCTACTCTGTTGGGGCTATGCACAGGGTACAACCCTATCAGTTCCTATCGGCCTCACCCTGCCTGCCTCTATCACTGCAGCCATGAAACCAGACTGAGACAGTGACAGTAGTAAAACAAAGGGACCTAATGCATCACAGTGACTAAGTAGAGGTTAGTCATTATCTGTCTCTCACGGGGACCTGCCTTTTTAGAAAGCAGGCCACTTAAATGACTTCCCTGATTTGAATAGCAGTCTGTGCCTGGTAAAAACAGGTTGACACTTCTCTTAGAGGAGAGAGACAAAACTGTAAAAATTGTGGGTGTTGTAGATAAAGGGATTTCACAGCTGCTATGGAAATCAGAATAAGATCAAATGAATGGCTGATCAACTGTGCTGGCCGACAGAATTTCCTATAATTTAGTGCCAATTCAAATGGACTCCAGACCAGAGCTCAATCAGAGGAAAAGTGGAGTTCTCCCTCCTGCTCCAAGGCTCCTTATCTCTCTACTACTGCAGAATTGTTATCTTACCGCTGAACAAGTTGAACATTTTTGCTCTTGGCTACCATTTAAAATACTTGCTAAAACTGTGCAGATCAAATGTGTGTTCAATCTGAAATCAGGGTGCCTGTGTCTTCTTAGATTAAATACCATGTAAATTGGAGGCGCCACTTCATCTACCCTGAATTTTCACATTTTGTTCACAGGCGAAGTGTTGGATAACAGGACAGTTTGTCAGTCTCTCTCCACCAGCCTATAAGAAAGCCACTGCATTCAGTGATCAGCGGGCCCCTCCTTCCCCCAAACTCAGCAAGTCTTCCTTTCAGTGGTGAGACCTCACTGACCCCAATAACACTAGCAGAGACCAATCGATGAGGCAGCCACTTGTACAGCAACTCAGATAAATTACTTAACAAAAAGACACAAATGGAATCTGTAAGTAAATGCCAACGGTGTACAAAGGAAAATGGAAAAGGGAGATAAATTAATTCATCCAAATTGTCATGCATGCCAGCAGCTGAAAAGAGAGACTTTCTTAAGAAATTCAAAGCAGATGTTCCATTAGTTATAACCTTTGTTCTGATGTTGTCTCAGTGTCAATGCCTTGATCATATGGCATAATAGAACTTGTGCTGGAACTGCATGTTACTATGAAAAGTGGCAGGTTGTAAGTGTACCTGTGCTGGAACTCATGGATTCTTTCCCAATATCGTGGCCTAGTAGATCATACTGGTTTAGCCTTGAACCATCCTTCGCTACGACTACAGAATCTTCGTCTCCTTTGGTCCAGATATAGACAACTTCATTGTTGGTATACGCATCTGAGAGAGAAAGAGAGAGAGAGCGAGGGAGCGAGAGGGAAAGAGCAGATGGACAGATATACAGGGTGCAGATGGACAAATATACACACACACGGGTAGAGGCAGAGACAAAGAATGACAGTACTAAATGGCAGTTTCCAATGAGTGAACAACACTCTTTTCCATAATTCAGCAGTGCTACCATTGGCTGATTCTGATGATGGCATCAAACAAAGATTATAAGAAGGGGGGGGGGGGGGCGGCATTGATCTGAATAAATGCATGTCAATGAGAGTTTAATAAAAGCAGGCAGTGTTTTGATCAGTTTATAAATTTGGCACCTTGAACTCAAGGTACATCCGCATGAGGAATAATGTCATAAATAGGCTTTGAAATCCACAAGGTCAAATTTAGGGAAAGGAGGTTAAAAAGCATTAAAGAAACACACACACACACACACACACACACACACACACACACACACACACACACACACACACACACACACTTTACAGTAGAAGAGACCCCCAGCTGAGCCCAATAACATGATTCATACATCAGCCTGAGGTTTGCTAATTACATTTTGATAGCCACAGAGAAGTTATAGTTTTATTCTCATGGGAGACTATTAATTATAATAGTTAATTCATCTACTTGTATGTGTCTTCATCTATTACAATTGTAATTGGTAATGAAAGGTATTATTCTGTCATCGTGTGTGTCCTCTATGGCTCTGTGTGTTTGTAAAGGAGCTACTCGGTGTGGTCAGACTCCTAGCTTCGCTCACCAGAGAAGGTCAACTATGTCAAACACTTCCATTGTTATTCAAGGCTTTTGAAATCGTTCACTACAATCTTTCACTTCTCTCTGGATGCACAGTACATGCAGAATTGCATGGCTGCATAATGTCAAGAATACAAGTCTCCATAACCAGTTGCAAGGATAATGCAGCATACCTAAATATCGCTGCTCAATACAATCCTAAAGAAAACAACATGACAAGGGCGCCATGACAGGAAACTATAGAAATTGAAATGAGTAAAACTGCATGTAAATGTTGTAGTTACATCTGCATGGCAACCTGTCTGGCTCTGAGATCCACTTTATGCAGAGTATAGCGTCATATATCTTCAGCCAAATTATTATTTTTTATTTTTTATTCTGGAGAGACAAAACAAATACGATGTTCAGAATGTGAAAATATGAAAGGTTCAGAGCTCGAAGGGAGGGAGAATAAAAGGTATGTACACTGAACAAAAATATAAATGCAACATGTAAAGTGTTGTCCCATGTTTCATGAGCTGAAATAAAAGATCCCAGAAATGTTCCATATGCACAAAAAAACGTATTTCTCTAAAATGTTGTGCAGAAATGTGTTTACATCCCTGTTAGTGAGCATTTCTCCATTGCCAATATAATCCATCCACCTGACAGGTGTGGTATATCATTTAGCTATTAAAAAGCACGATCATTGTTCTGGGAACAATAAAGGGCCACTCTAAAATGTGCACTTTTGTCACACAACACGATTTTGCCAGATAATTTAATGGTTATTTCTGGACCATAAGCTGCCTCCAACATCGTTTTAGAGAATTTGGCAGTACGTCCAACCGTGGACCATGTGTATGGACTCGTGTGGGCGAGCGGTTTGCTGACGTCATTGTTTTGAACAGAGTGCCCCACAGTGGCGGTGGGGTTATGGTATGGGCAGGCATAAGCTACGGACAACGAACATAATTGCATTTTATCGATGGCAATTTAAAAGCACAGAGATACCATGATGAGATCCTGAGGCCCATTGTCATGCCATTCATACGCCGCCATCACCTCATGTTTCAGCATGATAATACACAGCCCCAAGTCGCAAGGATCTGTACACAATTCCAGGAAGCTGAAAATGTCACTGTTCTTCCATGGCCTGCATACTCACCAGACATGTCACCCATTGAGCATGTTTGGGATGCTCTAGATCAACGTGTACGACAGCGTGTTCCAGTTCCAGCAACTTTGCTCAGCCATTGAAGAGGAGTGGGGCAACATTCCACAGGCCACAATCAACAGCCTGGTCAACTCTATGCGAAGGAGATGTGTCACGCTGCATGAGGCAAATGGTGGTCACACCAGATACTGACTGGTTTTCTGATCCACCTCTGTACCTTATTTTTAAGGTATTTGTGACCAACAGATGCATATCTGTTATTCCCAGTCATGTGAAATCCATAGATTAGGGCCTAATTAATGAATTTAAATTGACTAATTAATCTGAAGAGATTAACTGCTTCTCTTCTAGTTTTTATGAGAAATATTGCTGTGACGAAAATTCCAGATTGTCTGCATAATCAAATAACATTCAGCTCAGACACCCATACATACCCCACAAGACATGCCATCAGGGGTCTCTTCAGACACCCATACATACCCCACAAGACATGCCACCAGGGGTCCATTCACAGTCCCCAAATCCAAAACAAATTCGCATATGAACTTTAACTCAGTAAAATCTTTGAAATTGTGGCATGTTGTGTTTCTATTTTTGTTCAGTATACATTATGTTTGTGACATGGCATTTGCAATGAAAATAAATAAAATGTCAGGCACTGGTCCTGTCCCATCTTGATTACTGTCTGTTAATATGGTCAAGTGCAGCAAAGCGAGACCTAGCAAAGCTGTTGCTGGTTCAAAACAGAGCAGCATCTTTGCCCTTAACTGCAACTACAGAACTAACATCAACAACATGCACTCCAGTCTTTCCTGGTTGACGAAAGATTAACTGCTTCTCTTTTAGTTATTATGAGAAAAATGACTGTGACATAGTCCAGATTGTCTGCATGATCAAATAACATTCAGCTCAGACACCCATACATACCCCACAAGATATGCAACCAGGGGTCTCTTCAGACACCCATACATACCCACAAGACATGCCACCAGGGGTCTCATCACAGTCCCAAAGTCCACAATAAATTCAAGGCAATGCTCAGTATTATACAGAGCCATGATCGCATGGAACTCCTTCCATCTCCAATTGCTCAAGCATCAGCTTAATTACCATTTAAAAACGGATTAAACAACATCTCATAGAAAGTCAGGGACTGTGAGGGGACACAGAAACACACGCACACACAGAAACACACATTTTTTCTTGTATTTCTTTGTATTAGGGCTGTCCCCGACTATAATCTTGGTTGACCGAGAGTCATCCTGTTCTTTCGAATATGTTTAAACTTATTTTTCCATATATAGACACACACAACCCAAAGCGGACACAACAACTATATATGCACTGAGCATGTCTGATGCTTTAACCCTTGTGTAGTCTTGGCATTCTATATACTCCCCTTGTCCTAAGGGTAAAAAATGACATGCCTTCACTAAACACTTAAAATAAAGCAGCTTAATTGAATTTTAAAACCCAAATCTAGTTTGCATGAAGAAACAACCTGTCATTCATCACAAACTTTGTAAATATCTGTGTTTTCCCTTTTCACAATGCAGAAAGACTACATTTAATTAGTGGACACCACTCATTTTTATTACAACACACCTGTCATAATTGTTTTCTATACTAAAGTAGAGGTTTATTATTATTATTGCTGAAGGTATTGCATAGGTTTAAACGTACATTTTTTTTAGCAAGAAATAACACTTGGAATAGCCTAAGAAAGTAGCAGAAATGTGCAGAAAATAGTTTTGAATGCATTTTATTGAAGAGAAACAATAAGTCTTGAACTTTTTTGGCAACATAGTGATACAGTGCCTTGCGAAAGTATTCGGCCCCCTTGAACTTTGTGACCTTTTGCCACATTTCAGGCTTCAAACATAAAGATATAAAACTGTATTTTTTTGTGAAGAATCAACAACAAGTGGGACACAATCATGAAGTGGAACAACATTTATTGGATATTTCAAACTTTTTTAACAAATCAAAAACTGAAAAATTGGGCGTGCAAAATTATTCAGCCCCTTTACTTTCAGTGCAGCAAACTCTCTCCAGAAGTTCAGTGAGGATCTCTGAATGATCCAATGTTGACCTAAATGACTAATGATGATAAATACAATCCACTTGTGTGTAATCAAGTCTAAGTATAAATGCACCTGCACTGTGATAGTCTCAGAGGTCCGTTAAAAGCGCAGAGAGCATCATGAAGAACAAGGAACACACCAGGCAGGCCCGAGATACTGTTGTGAAGAAGTTTAAAGCCGGATTTGGATACAAAAAGGTTTCCCAAGCTTTAAACATCCCAAGGAGCACTGTGCAAGCGATACTATTGAAATGGAAGGAGTATCAGACCACTGCAAATCTACCAAGACCTGGCCGTCCCTCTAAACTTTCAGCTCATACAAGGAGAAGACTGATCAGAGATGCAGCCAAGAGGCCCATGATCACTCTGGATGAACTGCAGAGATCTACAGCTGAGGTGGGAGACTCTGTCCATAGGACAACAATCAATCGTATATTTCACAAATCTGGCCTTTATGGAAGAGTGGCAAGAAGAAAGCCATTTCTTAAAGATATCCATAAAAAGTGTTGTTTAAAGTTTGCCACAAAGCCACCTGGGAGACACACCAAACATGTGGAAGAAGGTTAGATGAAACCAAAATTGAACTTTTTGGCAACAATGCAAAACGTTATGTTTGGCGTAAAAGCAACACAGCTCATCACCCTGACCCTACCATCCCCACTGTCAAACATGGTGGTGGGAGCATCATGGTTTGGGCCTGCTTTTCTTCAGCAGGGACAGGGAAGATGGTTAAAATTGATGGGAAGATGGATGGAGCCAAATACAGGACCATTCTGGAAGAAAACCTGATGGAGTCTGCAAAAGACCTGAGACTGGGACGGAGATTTGTCTTCCAACAAGACAATGATCCAAAACATAAAGCAAAATCTACAATGGAATGGTTCAAAAATAAACATATCCAGGTGTTAGAATGGCCAAGTCAAAGTCCAGACCTGAATCCAATCGAGAATCTGTGGAAAGAACTGAAAACTGCTGTTCACAAATGCTCTCCATCCAACCTCACTGGGCTCGAGCTGTTTTGCAAGGAGGAATGGGAAAAAATTTCAGTCTCTCGATGTGCAAAACTGATAGAGACATACCCCAAGCGACTTACAGCTGTAATCGCAGCAAAAGGTGGCGCTACAAAGTATTAACTTAAGGGGGCTGAATAATTTTGCACGCCCAATTTTTCAGTTTTTGATTTGTTAAAAAAGTTTGAAATATCCAATAAATGTCATTCCACTTCATGATTGTGTCCCACTTGTTGTTGATTCTTCACAAAAAAATACAGTTTTATATCTTTTTGTTTGAAGCCTGAAATGTGGCAAAAGGTCGCAAAGTTCAAGGGGGCCGAATACTTTCGCAAGGCACTGTATATTCTTATACACTGTACAATGAGGAATTCAACTACAAAATACTAGTCTTCTTCCATTTTTTTAACCATTGCCCCCACCCATAAGGTGTATAAATATCAACAATAAGAAATAATAAAATTCGATAATAGATACAAAACAAAAATGTGAAAAACATAAATCAACCAACTCTAATTAGCACATGTAGGACAGTATGCAAGTGTGTGTGCATGGACTGTGCAGATGTATTTCTCACATGTGCAGCACATAGTATTTGTTTTACAGTCCTTCTTTGGGGGGCAGAATTGGCATCTCCTCCTCTTGCCTGCTCCAGATGCAGCCTCAAGTGGATCAGGACAAGATTCAGCCCCTTGAATAGCTTTCTCATGCGCTACAGAGGCTGCTGTGCAGGGGAATTGCTCCCTTCTTTGAATGTGTGGGGTTACAAGTGTCTTTCCCATCTGCTCCAGGAACACCCTCCTCTTGTTCCGCTTATCAGGCATCCAGGTACAGTTGAAGTCGGAGCTTTACATACACTTAGGTTGGAGTCATTAAAACTCGTTTGTCAACCACTCCACAAATTTCGTGTTAACAAACTCTAGTTTTGGCAAGACGGTTAGGACATCTACTTTGTGCATGACACAAGTAATTTTTACAACAATATTTATAGACAGATTATTTCACTTATCATTCACTGTATCACAATTCCAGTGGGTCAGAAGTTTACATACACTAAGTTGACTGTGCCTTTAAATAGCTTGGTAAATTCCAGAAAATTATGTTATGGCTTTAGAAGCTTCTGATAGGCTAAGTTAGATAATTTGAGTCAATTGGAGGTGTACCTGTGGATGTATTTCAAAGCCCACCTTCAAACTCAGTGCCTCTTTGCCTGACATCATGGGAAAATCTAAATAAATCAGCCAAGACCTCAGAAAAAAATGTAGTCCTCCACAAGTCTGGTTCATCCTTGGGAGCAATTTCCAAACGCCTGAAGGTACTACGTTCATCTGTACAAACAACAGTATGTAAGTATAAACACCATGGGACCACGCAGCCATCATACTGCTGAGGATGGAGATGCATTCTGTCTCCTAGAGATGAACGTACCTTGGTGCGAAAAGTATCTATATCCACAGTAAAACAAGTCCTATATCGACATAACCTGAAAGGCCACTGCTCAAAACCACCATAAAAAAGCCAGACTACGGTTTGCAACTGCACATGGGGACAAAAATCATACTTTCTGGAGAAATGTTCTCTGGTCTGATGAAACAAAAATAGAACTGTTGGCCATAATGACCATGTTTGGAGGAAAAAGGGGGAGGCTTGCAAGCCGAAGAACACCATCCCAACTGTGAAGCACGGGGGTGGCAGCATCATGTTTTGGGTGTGTTTTGCTGCAGGAGAGACCGGTGCACTTCACAAAATAGATGGCTTCATGAGGAAGGAAGATTATGTGGATATATTGAAGCAACATCTCAAGACATCAGTCAGGAAGTTAAAGCTTGGTCGCAAACGGGTCTTCCAAATGGACAATGACCCCAAGCATACTTCCAAAGTTGTGGCAAAATGGCTTAAGGACATAAAAAGCCAAGGTATTGGAGTGGCCATCACAAAGCCCTGACCTCAATCCTATAGAATATTTGTGGGCAGAACTAAAAAAGCATGCACGAGCAAAGAGGCCTACAGACCTGGCTCAGCTCTGCCAGGAGGAATGGGCCAACATTCACCCAACTTATTGTGGGAAGCTTGTGGAAGGCTACCAGAAATATTTGACCCAAGTTAAACAATTTAAAGGTAATGCTACCGAATATTAATTGAGTGTATGTAAACTTCTGACCCACTGGGAATGTGATGAAAAAAAAGCTGAAATAAATAATTCCCTCTACTATTATTCTGACATTTCACATTCTTAAAATAAAGTGGTGATCCTAACTGACCTAAGACAGGGAATTATTACTCTGATTAAATGTCAGGAATTGTGAAAAACTGAGTTTAAATGTATTTGGCTAAGGTGTATGTAAACTTCCAACTTCAACTGTAGGGTTGATCTTGTTCCATATCCCGAAGGCATTGTATGAGGACACATCAATTATGTTATGGAAGATGACCAGGGGCCAGGGGTCATCCTTCTGCAGCTGTAAGTTCCAATCACCTTGTCCAGGTTGTCCACATCTCCTTTGTTGTGGTTGTAGTCCAGGATTATGGCTGTCTTCCTGTCCTCACGATCACTGATCTCAGCCGTTTTGTGCAGTGTGCTCAGGAGGACCACATTCTTGTTCCTCTTTGGCAGGTAAGAAACTAGAATGGTGGTGGGGGTGAAGGCAAACTTTTATGAGAAGGCCTCTCTCCCACTTGTTGCGAGGAGTGCAGGGGGCTCAGGCTTGTTCTCTCTAACTGTGCCAAACATGGGGATCTTCCTCTTCAGTAGCTGCTGGCTGAGTTCATAAGAGGTGAAGAAATTGCCACACGTGACATTGTGCCTCCATCAGTCCATCTGTCACATCAAGCACAACCCGCATCCCCTGGTCCTTCTCCAGGCCTCCACTGGACTTGCATCTTCCAAGCGTAGCTGGATTGTGCGTCACAGGCAAACCATATCTTGATGCCATACTTTGCTGGCTTGCTGGGCATATACTGCCGGAAAGGACAGCAACCTTTTGACAAAAGGGATTACTATCAGTAATTAGTATCAGTGTCACAGAAAACAATCACATAAATCAATGATATTACAGCAATATATAATACAATTAACAGTGAAAATCACTTACAGTACAGATATGAATATAAAAATGTACCTCTGAATGGAACCAGTTGCTCCTCCACTGTTACTTCAGGCCCAGGGTTGTAGAGGTGTGCCAGACGCTCCACCCACTTCTCCCAGACCTCTCTTATGGCCGCCAGTTTGTCTCTGTCTTGCAGGTCTTGACTCACGGTTGTCAAATCATAGCATTCTTGAGAAAGTATGAAAGACTTTCAATGGCATCGTGGCATGGAAAATCACCCTTCCGCTCTCTTCATCCCAGAGACTACATGTAGCCTCACCTCAGGACCTATACACACCCGCTAAGATTAGCAGCCCTGTGTAGGCACGCAGGTCAAACTCATCCATCCTTTTCCAGTTGTCTCCATATTTTACGGAAATCCTCCAAATTTGTTATCTCCAGGATGATTTTTTCATTGGCTGATGTGATGAACATGTATAATGTTGAGGCGATGTCCTGGGCATGTGCAACTTCATGTCTTGTGGGCCCTGGGGTCATCCTAATGACATTTTGTGCTGCCATTGAGCCCTGGATGTTATATGGTGACAAGGACCATGTTATTTTGCTGTTCTTTGATAAAAATGTCTCTCTTTCAGCTTGGGGAATTTCTTCTTCATCTGAAGATGAGGCATTGTTCTCTGGGCTGTATTGTCCCCTGTCTTCTTCTTCAGATACCTCCTCCTCTTCTAAATAATTGTTCTCTTGTTCCTCCTGGATATCTGACAAAAATCAGATCTACGACCTGTTGGGCACTGAAATGTGCACTCATGGCTTCAGCAAAGAGAGAACTGGGGGGACTGTCATCTGCAGCACCTTTATAGCCTCTGACTGCATTCCCCAATAGTAAACAATGCTTTCAAGAAATGTTTATTTTGTCTGAAATGTTGTTTATTTGGTTAGAAATGGTTTTTATTCTGTGAATTTGAGTCGTGTGGGGTCATGGTAGGGAGATTCTGCACATGCACAAGACAGTTTTAGTTGTCTGAGTTCAATCAGTAGCACACATAATCTCAATTTCGCATTGTGTGTGTGTGTGTGTGTGTGTCTGTGGTTTTTGTGTTGTGGAAATGATTTTGTAACTGCCGGGTCAAAAATGACCCTAAGACAATCTTTGTACCCTGGTGGTGTACAGCTTTCATGGAAATATGAGCAAAGGCGATGTTTAACTTGTTCTAATGTTAAGATCACTCTAGGAAAAGTAATCACATTTCAAATTGAAAAAATATAATTTAGTATTTTTTCTCTGCTGTTAAACATAGTGGCGGGTCATTGATGACCCTAAAGACAACACAAGGGTTAAGCACACTGTTCGATGAAATAATTAAGATAAACAAATGACTCAAGAAAGAGCCCGATGGTCACACTGTGTTAAAAAGCAAGTGCCTGTGTGGCTGGCACACTTCTCTCTCTCTCCTCCCTACTGCAATGAAAAGGTACCACAACAAGTGTTGATTGTGCTGTCCGTGCTGAAGCTACCACATCATTACAGCCATTTAGTTTCTTATTGGTTTCTGACTGAAATGTTCTGTTACCAAAATCCCTCAATTGTTTTGGAAGAACATTCCCTATTCCCTCAACACTTGCTCTCTTTACGTGAAACATGTAAACATCGCATGCATGTGACCAATAGGGCCTGACCTATAGCCTAATCACATAAATAATGTCCGAAAACAATAATGTCAACAGCAAAATGGATAAGCAGGATGTGAAGAAACTCAAAATGGGTGAATGTTTACTGGTTGCTCAGGACGTAAAGGGGAAGTCAGTTGTGGAAACTACTGGAGATCCAGAAAAAAGAGGGTATACTGTAGGAGCAAGCATTCAGTATTATTCAGTATTCAGTATTCAGCATTCAGTATTATGTGTGCCCAACAGTTGCTGTTAGATTACAAAACTATATTTTTTCTGACCATTTGGAACAGTGTAAACAATTGCATGCATTCCTGAATTGCGGTTTATTTATAGTTTAGGCTAAATATTCAAAGCTTTGTTATTTAATTTTAAAACTAAAATGCTTGATTGCATTTCAAACCATGAAAGTCTCATATGCTGTGTGATGGCATGAACGAATGAATGATTGATTGATACAGTAGCCTATATAATGAAATATAGGCCTAAGTAAGGTATGGTATTAAGACAAAACAGGTCGACCTGCGAGCCCCAGTCTCTTTCCTGCTACCCCCGCCCTACGTCCAGCTCCAGAAGTTTTTAAGACATTTTAAACTGGAAAAAGAAACAGTCATGGTTTTAACAAAACACCGCTCTCTTCTCTCTCTTGTGCAGGGTCGGGAACCAGTATGTCCAGTGCGCGGGCTCGCTATAGGTGAGCCCACAACGGTTTGGCGCAACGTGGCCCATCCTGCTCTCCTGAATCGGCATCGGGACCTGTCCTGGATGGTCGCCCACGAGATCCTCCCGGTCAGGGCCGTTATGCACTCACGGGGCATGGCGAGGATATCCGCGTGCCCCCGACCAGGCTGTGGCCAAGAAGAGTCGGTGAGGCACATGCTCTGGGAGTGCAGAGCCGCCAGGGACCTGTGGAAGGAAGCAGGCCCCCTGATCACCTCGTGTCTGCCAGCAGGGGAGGACCTAACACCTCAGCTCGTGCTGTATGGGGTGGGCCGAAGGCCCATTCCATCGAAGACCTTCACCAAGCTCTGGTCCACCCTCATGTGCCTGAAGGAAGCACTGTGGTCCTCCCGTAACCTGCTGGTAGCGAAAAACGTAGAGACCACCCCCCAGGCAGTGGCCATGGTAGCCACGGAAGCCCTGGGGTGGTACGGAAGAAAGGGGGCCTCGACCCCAAGCGAAGGGTCCCCCACAACACCCTAGGTCCCGGCGGCCACGGCCTGACAGCGCTGCGGCGCCTAGGGCGATGCGCCTAGGGGAGGGATCCCCTCTGGGCCCCGAAGGACGAGACGATGATCTATTCAGAAGAGCAGGATGAGGTGAGCTTGATAAAGACTCACCCCGCTCCTGTACAAGGGACTGAAGACAGCCTTTTAACAAACTGGCTTTTTAACATGTCTTAAAAATGTTTTACCTTTGTTAGATCATTAGTACACATTTTAAATGGCTTTTACAGATTTGATGTTTTTACAAGGAAAGTACTTTTATTCGTAGTTGTTTTCATTGGTTTTAACAACATGTACTTTTTAACAAATTTAAATGTAACTTTCAAATGCTGTGTTTTATGCCTTTTTGCCGTTTTTATGTGTATAAATGATGTAAAAAAATGTATGAGCTGTTTTTAAAGGAATTGTACCAATAAAACTTTTCCAAAAGAAAAATTAAGACAAAACAGGATGCGCTCTTAGGCCTACAGCTCAATGGAAGTAATAGAAGGATACTATACCAAGCCCACTAATGATAACGACATTACTTATTATTATAATGATCATAATAATAATTGTAATAATATCAGTGAGAAGGAGATCAAGAAAAAGGGAGGGTATAGGAGCAGGAGCAAGAGGTACGGGCATAGTATGTGTGACAAACAGGTGCTGTTAGATACCTTTTCTGCCTGTTTGGAACAGAGTAAACAACACTGAATAATTTTAAGTAACACCAGTCTGCTCTAAATGAAGAAAAGTGTAAAGCCTTTATTACAGCATAGCAAAGATTAAAAACAGCCAAATCTCTGCAGTTGCTTTGTCTGACATTTTGCCGTTGCATGAGGCTTGGTGCTCACAGAATCAGTAGGCTATTAAACAAACACTCAAACAGGCAACAGAAGCAAGATCTGTTTTATTTATGTAGATATATATTGATGATTTATAAAGTCAGGCACATTTAACAGTTAGGCTATTGATTTGAGATCTAATTAAGTTGGGGTTTGCTTTCTTAGACAATTAGGCTAAACTCTATTCGCACGGGACTAATATTACTAGAGAACATTGGTTATGTAATTAGGGGTCCTGTGTGGCTCAGTCGGTAGAGCATGGCGCTTGCAACGCCAAGCGTCGTGGGTTCGATTCCCGCTAGGGCCACCCATATGTAAAAGTAGTGGCCCCAGCCGACTTGTAAGTCGCCTTGGACAAAAGTGTCTGCTAAATGGGATATATTATATTATTATTATTACCCCAGAATATCCGTTATTCCAGAGGAAGATTCAGAGGGGATTCGTTTGTTCCAAACTGCCCCCTGTAGTTCTTTCTTTTTTCTATAATTTGACAGTTATGACGTAAGCCTGGAGGTTTTTTCTAGGCGTGAATATACAGTATTTCAACAAGTTCAAGCTATAACAGGGCTACACTGATAATTCGAGCTTGGTTCCCAAGTTTCTAAACCATACCAAACCATATTTGCTATAGTGTCACCATAATATTTTAATTGAGGAAGTGTGATCATAATCATTAGGATATTCAGATGTGAGCTAAACAGTGCACTTGCACTTGAGATGCGTTTTAAGGCTTTGCATGCGAAAGTGAACTTATCATTTCCAAACGTTTAGGTCAGTTGTATGCTGCTTTGCGATCAATTAACAGATAGTTTGGCCCACTCTTCCTGAGCAAACTGCTCCAGCTGTCTCAGGTTTGATGGGTGCCTTCTCCAGACTGCAAGTTTCAGCTCTTTCCATTGATGTTCGATTCAGATCAGTCCAATGTTTTGTTCTTATCCATTCTTGGGTGCTTTTAGCTTTGTGTTTTGGGTCATTATCCTGTTGGAGGACCCATGACCTGTAACTGAGATAGAGCTTTCTGACACTGGGCAGTACGTATCACTCAAAAATGCCTTCATAGTCTTGAGATTCATTGTGCCCTGCACAGATTCAAGGCACCCTGTGCCAGGTGCAGCAAAGCAGCCCCAAAACAGAACTGAGCCTCCTCCATGTTTCACTGTAGGTATGGTGTTCTTTTCTTTGAAAGCTTCATTTTTTAATCTGTGAACATAGAGCTGTGACTTGCTAAAAAGCTCCAGTTTTGACTCATCTGTCCAAAGGACATTCTCCCAGAAGGATTGTGGCTTGTCAATATGCATTTTAGCAAAATCCAGTCTAGCTTTTATGTTTCTCTTTCAAAAGTGGAGTCCCCCTGGGTCTTCTTCCATGGAGCCCACTTTCGCTCAAAAAGAGACTAATGGTCCGATCAGAAACTGACGTGCCTTCACCTTGGAGTTCTGCTTGTGTCTCTTTGGCAGTTATCCTTGGTTCTTTTTCTACCATTCATACTATCCTTCTGTTCAATCTGGGGTTGATTTTCCTCTTGCGGCCGCGCCCAGGGAGGTTGGCTACAGTTCCTTGGACCTTAAACTTCTTAATAATATTTGCAACTGTTGTCACAGGAACATCAAGCTGCTTGGATATGGTCTTGTAGTCTTTACCTTTACCATGCTTGTCTATTATTGTCTTTCTGATCTCCTCAGACATCTCTCTCCTTTGCTTTCTCTGGTCCGTGTTCAGTGTTGTGCACACAATGATACCAAACAGCTCAGTGACTACTTTTCTCCATTTAAATAGACTGAATGACTGATCACAAGATTGGAGGCATATGTGATACTAATTAAAGAAACGAATTAGTTTGAAATATCACTATAATCCAATTATTTATTATCTTTTCTAAAAGGGTACCAACAAATATGTCCAGGCCATTTAGAATATCTTTGTAGAATAAGCAATAATGAATCTCTTTTCACAGCTTCTTTGCTTTGGGGCGGCAGGGTAGCCTAGTGGTTAGAGCGTTGGACTAGTAACCGGAAGGGAGTGAGTTCAAACCCCCGAGCTGACAAGGTACAAATCTGTCGTTCTGCCCCTGAACAGGCAGTTAACCCACTGTTCCCAGGCCATCATTGAAAATAAGAATTTGTTCTTAACTGACTTGCCTGGTTAAATAAAGGTGAAATAAAAAATTAAAATGTATTCTATGACGTACCAAAGGCATGCAAGTATACATGATTGGTACCCTTACAATGAGTTGTAAGGGTTTGAGCAAGTCTGTAATTACATTACCGGACCACCCCCAGTAAAACTAATCCCATTTGAAGAGGGCTTAAGGCAAGGGCTGTTTCCTTGTCCTCTGCTGCATCGTTCTCAATATGCTGGTTAATTTTGCTATTATGCACATAGCAACACAGGGAAAGGCGCCAATCTTACAGTGAAATTCTTATTTTTACATAATATAACCATATAAAATATCAGTATCACATGTCTTACAGTGATGGACTGTGCCACCCCCGAGACAGGTACGAATCAGACAGGTGTCTTATGCACCATGAAAAAAATACAAAAAAATGTGGCTGCTTTAAATAAATCGCGGTCAACCACCAATAGACCAAACAATTGACCAGTCAACTAAATGGGGTCAGCCCTAGTGTGTATAATTTTTTTGTTGTATAATTTGTATATTGTTGGTTTTTTAAATTTCTGTGTTACTGTCCATGTCTACCAGTATATCAGTGTTTTGTTACTTGTCATGTTTTGTGTTTCTTCTGGGAACTAGGAAGAGTAGCTGCTGCTTCCGCTAAAGCTAATTGGGATCCAAATAAAATCAAATGTATAATAGCGGTGAGTGGGGCGAGCAAGTGCTGTAACACGGCAGGCCTAAACAAAGGCCGCTAATTACATGCCAACCATGTGCCGTTGCGCTAAGGAGACGATTGTTCTTGGTCTTTGCAGCGGATTTCCATTGACATACAGTTGAAGTCGGAAGTTTACATGCACCTTAGCCAACTACAATTAAACTCAGTTTTTCACAATTCCTGACATTTAATCCTAGTAAAAATTCCCTGTTTTAGGTCAGTTAGGATCACCACTTTATTTTAAGACTGTGAAATGTCAGAGTAATAGTAGAGAGAATAATTTTTCGAGCATTTCTTTCTTTCATCACATTTGCAGTGGGCCAGAAGTTTACATACACTCAATTAGTAATTGGTAGCATTGCCTAACTTGGGTCAAACGTTTCAGGTAGCCTTCCACAAGCATCCCACAATAAATTGGGTGAATTTTGACCCATTCCTCCTGACAGAGCTGGTGTAACTGAGTCAGGTTTGTAGGCCTCCTTGCTCACACATGCTTTTTCAGTTCTGCCCACAATTGTTCTATGGGTTTGACGTCAGAGCTTTGTGATGGCCACTCCAATACCTTTACTTTACTGTCCTTAAGCCATTTTGCCACATTTTTGGAAGTATGCTTGGGGTCATTGTCCATTTGGAAGGCCCATTTTGACCAAGCTTTAACTTCCTGACTGATGTCCTGAGATGTTGCTTCAATATATCCTCATAATGTTCCCCCCTTATGATACCATCTATTTTGTGAAGTGCACCAGTCCCTCCTGCAGCAAAGCGCCCCCACAACATGGTGTTGCCACCCCTGTGCTTCATGGTTGGGATGGTGTTCTTCAGCTTGCAAGCCTCCGCCTTTTTCCTCCAAACATAACGATGGTCATTATAGCCAAACAGTTCTATTTTTTGTTTCATCAGACCAGAGGACATTTATTCAAATAGTATGATGTGCAGTTACAAACAGTAGTTTGGCTTTTTATGGCGGGTCTGGAGCAGTGGCTTCTTCCTTGCTGAGTGGCCTTTAGCCATAGTTTTTGCTAAAACCTTTGGTCTGAATTAAGGATAGATATGGGTCCGTATGACCCTACCTCTTCTGGATCTTTACCCTTCTTATGTATAACTGTAATGAATGCTTCATCCAAAGTAGATAGGAGAGCTCCATCCTCATTGGCCTGAACCAACATTTTGTGCAGGTAGGGAGAGAGCATGTTGCTGAATGTTTTATAGAATTCACCAGGGTATCCATCTGGGCCCGGGCGGGGTCTTGCCACTCTTTAGAGATTTAATTGTTTATCAAATTTCTTCAAGAGATATTTCCTTATTCAGGAAGTTAGAATCTTCCTGGTTCAGGGCAGGAAGATTACAGTCCTCCAAAACATTTTGCATAATTAACGGGTTAGGATTTAGATGTATATAGAGTCTCATAAAACTGACGGAATCTGTCATTGATGTCTTTGGGGGAAGAGAGTAATTCCCCAGATGCAGATTTAACTTTGTGAATCATTCGGTCACTCACATTTTTTCAAAGTTGTCTGGTGAGTAATTTGTGTGCTTTGTCACCAAAAACAAAATATTTTTGCTTGGCATAGAGAAAAGATTTAGCAATTTTAGCTGAGAAAATCAGATTATATTCAAATTTTAAATAAGGTAATTTTTTATGCTTCTCCATAGATGGATGGCTAGCATTCTCCCTATCCAGTATGTGAATTTGTCCCTCCAGTTTTCCTCTGTTTTGCCTACTCCTGAGGATTCAACCCACAGACCCTCTCGTTTGGTACGATGTCACCCAATCTCAGGGAGAAGGTGAGTGGACTGTGGTCCGAGATTATAATATCATGATACCTAACATTACAGGTATAGGGGAGTAGATTAGCATCAACCAAAAAGTAGTCAATTCGAGTATAAACATTGTGAACATGAGAGTAAAAGGAGTATTCCCTACCGGTAGGGCTAGCGATCCTCCATATATCAAATAAGTTAGAATTTTTTATGTAGGTTTTCAAGAATTCGCTTGAATAGGAGGTAGGGGTTCGCTGGGTAGAGGATCTATTCAAATATTGGTCTAGCACACAGTTAAGGTCCCCTCCAATGACCAGGTTAGTATGGGAGATATCTGGAATCAGGGCATGGACTCTTTTGAAAAAAGAGGGGTCATCAATGTTTGGCCCATAGATATTTAGTAGAGTTACTGACGTAGAGTGGATCTCTCCTATTACGATCACATAACGACCCTCTTTATCCCCAATAGTGGTTTTACAGTGGGGCAAAAAAAAGTGTTTGAGGTTGTGGTCTTTTATACTGATAACAAGTTCAAACAGGTGCCATTAATACAGGTAACGAGTGGAGGACAGAGGAGCCTCTTAAAGAAGAAGTTGCAGGTCTGTGAGATACAGAAATCTTGCTTGTTTGTAGGTGACCAAATACTTATTTTCCACCATAATTTGCAAATAAATAAATTTAAAATCCTACAATGTGATTTTCTGGATATTTTTTCTCATTTTCTCTGTCATAGTTGAAGTGTACCTATGATGAAAATGACAGGTCTCTCTCATATTTTTAAGTGGGAGAACTTTGGTGGATGACTAAACAATTGGTGGATGACTAAATACTTTTTTGCCCCACTGTATGTAGAAAAGGAATTCCTTTCCGTACCAGAATCGCTGTGCCTCTTGTTTTGGCAGAGAAGTTAGAGTGATACACTTGCCCCACCCACCTACAATTAAGTCTGCTATGAGAAGGATTTTTCAGATGGGTTTCTTGCAAAAATATAATATCAGACGAGAGTGTTTTCAAGTGGGCTAGGACCTTGCCTCTCTTAATTGGTTCGTTTAAACCCTTGACATTCCAGGAAGTGAATGTAAGCCCCGCCCTCCTCTCATTTGTCGTTCCTATGGTGGTCTGCATAACATGTAACTCACTAAAAAGGTAAGAAGGCGCACCAAACCATCACGATTAGCATATGTAGCACCTACACCTGAGCAGTATCCAACCCACCCCTCCCCCTGCAAGCACCTTTACTTCCCACCCTGTTCCCCTACCTTCCCCAACACTTACACCCCCCCCCCCCATCATCCCACATTTAACAGGTATACACAAATAGGAGAGAAAAAAAATAGAAAAATACAAATAATAAACATTGTCTGGCCGATGCCAAAAAGGCACGGTCCGACCTCGAACAAGAATTAAAACAAAAATAAAATCCCAACTATACGTTCACCTCACTATCCTAGAACTTCTACTAACATATGAACTGAGGAGGCTCCCGCGAATAAAGTGTTCAATAAGCATCTAATAAACCTAAACAGAATAAGCTGCAATGTAAACATATTGCGCACTTAAGGGCCGTCTTGGGTCAATCTCTGAGTTAATAAGCAACATATAGCATCACACGATTATATTGCTAAGCAATGCCGGTCTAAACATAAACCATCAGCAACCGACATACACAGCAGTATATTTACATATTGTGTGTTAGGAGATCAGAACAAGGATTTTGCTAAATTAAACGTACCCCCCAATCAACAACAAAAAATAAAATAAAATAAAATAATATATATGTTTTTTTTTTAAGATTAAGATTTTAAAGATTAATTTTTAAAGATTAATTTAGCAAAATCCATACATATACACACACACACATACAAAAAAAGACATATATAACAATATATATTTAAAAAATATACACACACACACACACACACACACACACACACACACACACACGAATGATAATCTACACTAATTTAAAATATACACATACATAATACTAAAATGCTAAGAGAAAATAATAACAAAGTACAAATAATAATTTTGTGTACTCACACCTACACAGACACAAGCACTACAGAGGGCTAGTGGGAATCTAGTCGGGAGAGAGGCCCACGGCTAGACAAAGGCAGAACGGCACAAAACATCAACTTGCTAACCAGGTGTCTGCGTCTGCCCCTACCCAACCATTACCCCCAGTCCCCTGCAAGCAATAAATAACGAAACAAAACAATAATGGGGGAATATAAGTATATCCATCCGAAAGTGTCAATGATCAAACCTGGAAGGCCTCACAAATAGGCATCGCTCTGAACACAGCCGGAATGAAAGTGAATTTAATGTTAAATGAGAGCTCTGACCGCCATCCATTCATCGGCACAGCGTCTTACATGTTCGGTAGCCCTTGCTGAGACAGTTTAATACTGTTTCACCCGTTATGGTATAGTATGGATTCGAGTCCATGAGCAGACCCTAACACACAATGACAAGGCACTCTAACCTGTACGGGGGATTGGCGTATATTCCCGGATTAACTTCTCTGCGTCCAAAACCGAGGAGAACCAAATCTTCTCACCGGAAGGTGGGGTAATTCTTAGTCTTGCAGGGAAGAGCAAGGCTGGGCGAAGATGGAGTTTGTAGAGTTTGGTCATGACATCTCTGTAGCCGGCGCGGTGCTTTGCCACATCGGGTGCATAATCCTCAGAGACACGGAAGGGGTGCCCTTTATGTAACAGGTTGCCCCTCATTGGAGCTTCGCGCAGGATAAGATCCTTGGTTGTGAAACTGTGACAACAGATGATTACTGGGCGAGGATATTGGCCCGGTCCAGGCACTGGGACAAGGGAGCGATGTGCACGGTCCAGCTGGGGATCCGAAGCCAAAACATCCGATCCCATTGCATCCTTCAATAGCTTAACAAAGAAGTCGGTGGGGCGAGAGCCCGCCTCCACCCCCTCTGCCAGACCAACGGCGCAAAGGTTATTACATCTGGATCGGCCCTCCAGGTCGACCACTTTCACAGAAAGCCTCTGCACACTATCCAGCAATAGCTTCTCTAACTAGTCGATCAGACCAGCGTTAAATTCAGAAGCCTTCTCAAGGTCCACAATACTCTGGCCCTGCGAAGCGATCGTTTGAATGATGCTCTCGATTTCGGTGTCCAGTTCAGCAATAGTAGCCTGAAGATCCTCAGCTAAAGCAACACGTAGCTCCCAGAAAGCCCGGGTAAGTTCTGTGAATGTCACGTAGTTGCCTGTGCCTTCCGCCATGTCTGTCTCGTTGTTTAGTGGGGAGTAGGCCTCCGCTGTGGATTTTTTGTCCTTTGGTCGCTTATTACTCTGTATTTTCACATAGAAAGTTACAATATTGTATTAGAAATAAACGTTTGTTGAAAAAAGTGCCATAAAGTAGGTTAAGTTAGATTATTTAGCAAAAAAGTTGCAGGAGCCTCTCACAAACAGCCGTTCACTCTGACATGATAGCTCCGCCCTCAGAACTATAGTTTGTTAACAAGAAATTTGTGGAGTGGTTGAAAAATGAGCTTTAATGACTCCAACCTAAGTGTATGTATACTTACGACTTCAACTGTGGATACAGATTAGAGGAGGAGCCGTGCCGAAGGGAGCATTGTGAGTCTGCCAATAAGAGACCTGTTTGCTGACGGAACAAATGTCCCTGAAAGGACTCCTTTTGTAGTATTGGCCGGATGCGGTTTTATTAAATATATATATATATATATCCCATTTAGCAGACGCTTTTGTCCAAAGCGACTTACAAGTCAGCTGGGGCCACTACTTTTGCATATGGGTGGCCCCAGTGGGAATCGAACCCACGACGCTTGGCGTTGCAAGCGCCATGCTCTACCGACTGAGCCACACAGGACTTTATTCACAATGTTCTGACCACATCACTCTGACTTTTAATAATGGCAGAGTTTTTATTATCTTGGATCATTAACTTATGAAATAACATCTCCCAGTTCTATACGCGGTGAAACATATGAGTCTGGTTGAGGAGGAGAGTGACAGGGATGGAGATAGAACGGATGGTAAAGGCCTCTATTATACTTGAACGTTACATGCAATTCACACGGTCCATGGCAAGTTGGCGAAGAACAACGGACCATTACTTTACACGTAGATGTCCGATTTGATCTATGACCTCCATTTCTGTGATGTCAGCTATGTGGACCTGATACAGATGTGTATCTCGAGAGACTTACAGCTTCCAAACTTCAGAGGACAGGCGTGTGTATCCATGGGGAAATCCTCCAAGTGCATGGGACACTCAGCATGGATGGTCAGCCTGGTCAGAGAGGGAGAAAAACAACAAACACATGTTAGTGACAGGCCTTAAACACTCCATGACACCTGTCACATGGCACCAACACATTCTGTACGTTAAAGCTTTATGTGTTGAGACATCCTTTTAATTTGCCAGATCCTGTTCAGTATCTTTCTAAAGGCCAAAGCAGTGGCTCGCCCACTTCAATAACTTCTACTGCACACCATTCTGCATCATTCTTAGTCTCTCAACCTGTCACGCAGAGCTTCAGGGCCTTAGTCATTTTCCTCTGTATCTGAATACAGTAAGCATACACCACGCCTCCTTTGGGTCACCCAAGGTTGCCCTGCCCCCAATGGCAGGGGAATAGGGGTGGCAGGTAGCCTAGAGTTTAGAGCGTTGGGCCAGTGACCTAAAGGTTGCTAGTTTGAATCCACGAGTTGACAAAGGGAAAAATCTGTTGATGTGCCCTTGAGCAAGGCACTTAACCCTAATTACCCTAGAGTTGCCTCTCAAGGGGAGTTGGGATATGTAAAAAAAACAAATTTCCAGTTCACACAGGCATATTTACACATGTGAAGCAGGACAAAAATAAGCACCAACCTAAATAATTAATATGATGGTTTGCCAGAGATAATCTGCTGTTCTGAGACTTCCCCGACATTTGGGTTTTGTTGAAAGGAGAGGGGGGGTTGATGTGAGTGAGGGGAACAGTCAGCATGTGCAGTTACATACTGTAGTGCGTCTAGCCATCAATGTGCCTGTTGAGGGCTACTACAGTATGTCTTGGTAGCCAGTGATTTGTCAGTTTTCCCATCAGCATAGCTCAAACCTCCCACTCCCTCCCCCCACTACTAAGGCCAGGTCCAGCCAGACAGACAGCTCTGCAGACCTGTGGAGCAGCCAGACAGTCAGCTAGTCCCCTGAGCTATGTGGTCTCCTGTAGCCTCCTCATCCAGTTGATTAGATATTGACCCGCTGATCCTCGGCACATCACCTACTCCACTCCTGATGGAGGGAGCTCTGCAAATCAAGCTGCAGTGACGGGAGGAGACAGGCATCTGCCTGGGAGATCACATCTCACAACACACAACGACAGAACCAGTACTGTACCATTCTCCTTACTGAGTCCCTTTTGCCATTCCACATGACATTAATAATGGTGGACATTGAGCATTACTTCAGAATGGCATGTCAATGACACTATCTGGGTCCATAGTTCATTCTACCGGGACCTCCATTAGACAGTGGTGGAAATACAACTATGAGCCTTATGGGACCTCATCGTGACTAAGAAACAGAACATACTTCTTCCTGAGCAATGGCATAAGTATAGGCATTTGTATAGAAATGTACAGGTAACTGCCCAAATAAAGGAAACACCAACATAAAGTGTCTTAATAAGGCGTTGGGCCAAAACGAGCCAGAACTGCTTCAATGCACCTTGGAACAGATTATACAAGTGTCTGGAACTCTATTGGAAGAGTGCGATTCCATCAATTGGTGTTTTGTTGATGGTGGTGGAAAACACTGTCTCAGGCACTGCTGCAGTATCTCCCATAAGTGTTCGATTTGGTTGAGATCTGGTGACTGAGACGGCCATGGTATATGGTTGACTGTGCCTTTAAACCGCTTGGAAAATTCCAGAAAATGATGTCATGGCTTTAGATGAAAGGCTAGTTGACATCATTTGAGTCACTTGAAGGTGTACCTGTGGATGAATTTCAAGGCCTAACTTCAAACTCAGTGCCTCTTTGCTTGACATCATGGGAAAATCAAAAGAAATCAGCCAAGACATCATAGACCTCAACAAGTCTGGTTCATCCTTGGGAGCAATTTCCAAACACCTGAAGGTATCACGTTCATCTGTACAAACAATAGTATGCAAGTATAAACACCATGGGACCACGCAGCTGTCATACCACTCAGGAAGTAGACACGTTCTGTCTCCTAGAGATGAACGTACTTTGGTGCAAAAAGTGCAAATCAATCCCAGAACAACAGCAAAGGACCTTGTGAAGATGCTGGAGGAAACAGGAACAAAAGTATCTATATCCACAGTAAAATTAGTCCTATATCGACATAACCTGAAAGGCCGCTCAGCAAGGAAGAAGCCACTGCTCCAAAACTGCCAAAACCGCCATAAAAAAGCCAGACTACGGTTTACAACTACACATGGGGACAAAGATCGTACTTTTTGGAGAAATGTCCTCTGGTCTGATGAAACAAAAATAGAACTGTTTGGCATAATGACCATCGTTATGTTTGGAGGAAAAGGAGGAGGCTTGCAAGCCGAAGAACACCATCCCAACTGTAAAGCACGGGGGTGGCAGCATCATGTTGTGGGGGTGCTTTGCTGCAGGAGGGACTGGTGCATTTCACAAAATAGATGGCTACATGAGGCAGGAAATTTATGTGGATATATTGAAGCTACATCTCAAGATCTCAGACAGGAAGTTAAAGCTTGGTTGAAAATGGGTCTTCCAAATGGACAATGATACCAAGCATACATCCAAAGTTGTGGCAAAATGGCTTAAGGACAACAAAGTCAAGGTATTGGAGTGGCCATCACAAAGCCCTGACCTCAATCCCATAGAATATTTGTGGGCAGAACTGAAAACGCGTGTGCGAGCAAGGACGCCTACAAACCTGGCTCAGTTACACCAGCTCTGTCAGGAGGAATGGGCCAAAATTCACCCAATATATTATGGGAAGCTTGTGGAAGGCTACCTGAAACGTTTGACCCAAGTTAAAGAATTTGAAAGCAATGCTACCAAATACTAATTGAGTGTATGTTAACTTCTGACCCCCTGGGAATGTGATGAAATAAATAAAAGCTGATAATAAATAATTCTCTCTACTATTATTCTGACATTACACATTCTTAAAATAAAGTGGTGATCCTAACTGACCTAAGACAAGGATTTTTTTTACCAGGATTAAAAGTCAGGAATTGTGAAAAACCGAGTTTAACCTCTTACACCTATGGTGGCGCTATTTCATTTTTGGAAGAAAAACGTTCCCGTTTTAAACAAGATATTTTGTCACAAAAAGATGCTTGACTATGCATATAATTGCTACTGTTCGAAAGAAAACACTCTGACGTGTCCAGAAATACAAATATCTTCTCTGTGTGTGCCCTTTAACGTGAGCTTCAGGCAAAACCAAGATGACTTGGCATCCAGGAAATGACAAGGATTTTTGAGGCTCTGTCTTTCATGATCTCCTTATATGGCTGTGAACGCAA
Source organism: Oncorhynchus masou masou (assembly GCF_036934945.1). Taxonomy (NCBI): domain Eukaryota; kingdom Metazoa; phylum Chordata; class Actinopteri; order Salmoniformes; family Salmonidae; genus Oncorhynchus; species Oncorhynchus masou. The sequence continues at coordinate 54,511,403 of NC_088223.1, forward strand.
GAGGAATGAGTCTGCCCTTTCTGTCGTTTCCCCAAGGTGTCTGCAGCATTGTGACGTATTTGTAGGCAGATCATTGGAAGATTGACCATAAGAGACCACATTTACCACGTGTCCGCCCGGTGTCCTGCGCCGAAATTGGTGCGCAAAAGTCACCTGCCAGTATTTTTCCATGGGGCACAGAGAGAGAAGCAAGCTTCCACGAACTGCATGTCAATGAAGAGATATGTGAAAAAACACCTTGAGGATTGATTCCAAACAACGTTTGCCATGTTTCGGTCGATATTATGTAGTTAATCCGGAAAAAGTTTCACGTTGTAGGTGACTGCATTTTCGGTTCGTTTCGGTAGCCAGGCGCAATGTAGAAAACGGAACGATTTCTCCTACACACAGACGCTTTCAGGAAACACTGCGCATCTGGTATGTGGCTGAGAGTCTCCTCATTGAAAACATCAGAAGCTCTTCAAAGGTAAATGATTTTATTTATTTGGTTATCTGGCTTTTGTGAAAATGTTGCGTGCTACATGCTACACAAAATGCTATGCTAGCTTTGCATACTCTTACACAAATTAGTCAATTTCTATGGTTCAAAAGCATATTTTGAAAATCTGAGATGACAGTGTTGTTAAGAAAAGGCTAAGCTTGAGAGCAAACGCATTATTTTAATTTTATTTGCGATTTTCAGAAATCGTTAACGTTGCGTTATGCTAATGAGCCTGAGGCTTAGTCACAATCCCGGATCCGGGATGGGGAGTTTCAAGAGGTTACATGTACTTGGCTAAGGTGCATGTAAACTTCCGACTTCAACTGTACTTTGTATCCCTCATTTACTCAAGTGATTCCTTTATTTTTCCAGTTACCTACAGTATATTTGGAATTGAGATATTCTTGTTTTGTACTGTCATTTGCTTTTGGAATACAATATGCAGAAATGCATTCTGGGAAATAGTAACCCTGAGAATAACAACAACATATTTTTTCACCACCCCCATAATGGTAGCAATAGATCAACACAGCACAGCTCCAATGTATTCCCCAACATTGTTAAAACCATAAAACCCATTGATTTCTATTTTGTGTTCTCTTCAACTTTCACTAAAATGCAGCGGTTCAATCTTTCAATTAACCCCTTGACCCAAGAAACTCAGAGCCTGCATGGCAAGACATCTTATGGATTAAATACATCTTTACACTAGAGTCTAGTTGTTGAGCAATGGCCCTTACCTCCCCCGCCATCAAGATGTCAGCAATATTTTACAAAGTCTACATCGTACCACCACTCTTAAGTGTTTAATGAGATAAAGCTTTTTACCTCCTGGGTAATCTTCAACCCTAATGGTTATGATGTTCTTGGCCTTGCAAAATAACTGCACTCGGATGAAGAAGAACACTACTGCTGACGTTAATTAATGTCCTTCCTGTGTGTGTGTGTGTGTGTGTGTGTGTGTGTGTGTGTGTGTGTGTGTGTGTGTGTGTGTGTGTGTGTGTGTGTGTGTGTGTGTGACTGTCAGCCCAGGGAACCACAGCAAAAATGGCCTCACGGGGCCAACCCCTCTTTCTCTTGTTTCCGCCTCCACCTCCCGAAAAAACAGCTGCATCGATCGCAGTGCCATCGCCAGAGCCTGTAGTACCTTGTCTCTGTCGGAGCTCCAGGGGGGCCTTAGAAGGAGCTGTGTGTTCCACTCCGCCTACCCCAACCCCCCTTTATTTTAAAGTTCTCCTCCATACCTCACCAGCTCCTGAAAACTTCTCCCATTATACACTGTAATCTGTCCGGTGGAGTAGATGAGTCTGTATTGATGGAACTCTATTGCATTTCTAGCTAGTGGTCTGTTTGGCTGATTCCCAGCTTCTGGAGGACTTTCAGACTCAGCCTGTCAATCTATCACTTCCGCTCTCTTTGTAATAATAAGGTTTCACCTTGACATATACACCTCACAGAGAACAAATGGTCAAGTCACATGCTGACACTGGACCTTTGCCTGGCGTTGAGAGACATATACCTCCGCCTCTTCCCCCTCCGTGTGATGAGTGAGAAATCTACTGTCAGGTCCAGGGCGGCTCGTTCATCACACTTATCACCATATTTGGGGACTCTGGATCATGATCAATGAGTCTCCCTCTCCTGGTGGGAATCCCTGGTGAGAACATACGCTACTCTAATGATGACACCTTCTCCTAAATCCGGGGAGAACCATACCCCACCTACTCCATCTCCCCTTAAGGAAGACACCCTTGGGAGAGGAGGAGGAGGAGGGGGGCGGACAAGAAAGAGGCAGAATATAAACGAGCTATGAAGTTATATGGAAGGCTGTCATCTGTCAAGGTGACATTCAACCGGTCAAATGCAGCAGAATGGAGAATTGACCTTTTATCAAGGTCAACATATCCTAAATATTCTGCCCCAGAGTATACATAACCAGAGTGTAATTTCTACTGAAGCCATTAAAATTTTACAGTTCTTCTCTTGGCTTTAAAGCTGCAGTCAAGGCTCACAATATTACTATCCAGACAAGTATATATATTTTTTACCACAGTGCTATTCCTTGGGTTCTGATGCCTGGTGGTGCTGGGGTGTGTCTAGATCACAAGCTCTCACAGTTTTTAACACCACACGGCAATTAGCTAAAAGAGAAAATCTCCGTAATTACCGTTATCAACAATGACTTGCAGAAACGCTCAGAATCGCACAGTACTACTCTCGTACCCCACAATTAATGTACTGCTACATTAGGCGACATCATATTATGGAATATGCATACTGAAATAGAGAGGTAGCTGTAAAGCATTATGGTGGTAACTATGGTGGTAATTAACATACAACCCCGACTGCGAACACAGAATTCAGTCTCAGCAAGGGTAGGGTAGGTAGTAATGGCCGGCTAGCTCAAAGAGCTCCTATGTAATTGTGTTGGTGTGCGTCAGGGCCTGGTTGCCTAGAAACCTGCGATAGGGCCGTATTTTTTGTCCACTTTAGCAACATGATTGTCCTTTACTATTGTGCTTCATTGAAAACATAAATGCCTTGCTCTCTCTGCCATGATTACCTTTCTGTACTGGAGGCCAGAGGAAGAACACAATAAGACTTCATTAACCCATTAAAACCAAAATTCTCAGCAAATGTTATTGCAATTCATGCCCTTGAACATGTTGTACACTGGAGAACATATAAAACACATTTTGTACAGTTATACAACCAGATGTCTAAAAGAGGAAACCATTTTCTTCTGGCCAGTGGTATAACAAGCTCATGCTGACATGACTTGCAGGGACATGAAGCCCTGAATGAACAGAGTCTATTCCGTAACTATTGTCAGCTCTGGTGAACTGCAAGTGTTCACATCAGCCCCCTTCACAACCGACTACTCTGAACAGGAGCAAAAGGCCAGAGCAAAAGGCCATCCAAAATAGCTCTCTGTATCAGTGTTTAGAAAAGAGATTCAAACTAGAGATGACTTCAGACTCACAGTATTCTGTTGAACTACAGTAGAGTTTCTGGATGGTTTTAAGACAAAGCTTTACAAGTATCATTGGCTCAGCTGGTACGTTTCCTCACATAAATTACACAGCAAGGTAAAAAGATGATATTGAGAGCAGAGAAAACATCCCAGCCTCCTTCTTACAGGGCATAACTTTCCAGTTAATACTTAAAAGATGGCGCCAACAGACATGGTCGCCATGTTTCTAGCTCCTTGCCAACTTTGCAGTAATTCTTTATTGTTGTTATTATTTCTTACATTATTGGCTCAGAACGTTTCTTGCATTATTACCTACAGCCGAAAACAACTTTTGGATATTAGATCGGTGGTACCTCACCAGGATTTAGACAATAATTTTGACTTTCCTGAAATGGGTCCTTTATTTGAACTCACCCAGGCAATTCCATTCATCCTGGGGTTGCTCCAAGATGCCGTCACCGGAGAAGAGGAATAAGGTCTGGGCTCCTAGTCAGACTCAGGAGGCATGCATACCATCCACCAGTTCAGAGTATATTACTCGCTTACACTCAGTCTCTGAACAAGAAATTAGATTAGCCAAGGCGAGGATCTCCTTCCAGAGAGACATCAGGGACTGTATCATACTTTGTTTTACGGAATCTTGGCTTTCTCTGGATATACTGTCCCCGTCCATTCAGCCAGCGGGGTTCTCCGTCCTTTGCGCGGACAGAAACTCTCCGGGAAAATGAAAGGCGGAGGTGTATGTTTCAGGATAAATTACTCATGGTGTGATTGTGGTAACTTATAGGAACTCCAGTCCTTTTGTTCTCCCGATCTGGAATACCTCACCATCAAATGCCAACCGCAATACCTCCCTAGAGAATTTTCTCAAGGAGCTACACAGGACTTTGTGCAAACTGGAAACCGCATATCTTGAGGCTGCAATTATTGTAGCTGGGGACTTTAATAAAGGAAATCTGAGGAAAACACTACCAAAATTATATCAACACATCTCCTGTTCTACTCGCACATCGAGAACTCTGGACCACCAAAAACTGTGGATAGATGGGAGCATCCGCACAATACTGAAATCACAAAGTGTCACATTTAACCTCTGCAAAGTGACTGGGAACATGGACGTGTACAAACAGACCAGCTATGCCCTCCGTAAGGCAGTCAAAGAGGCAAATACAGGGACAAAGTGAGTCGTAATTCAACAGCTCAGACACAAGACGACCGTTGGTGCCAGTGACTCCAGAGAATCACAAATTATAAAGGGAAAGCCAGCCACATCGTGGACACAAATGCCTCGCTCCTGGCAAAGTTAAACACCTTCTTCGCACGCTTCGAGGAAAACATAGAGCCGCCGATGCGGGCCACCGCCTCTCACAAATTGAGGCTGTTCTGAGGGTAAAAAGGGGTGCAACTCAATATTAGGAAGGTGTTGCTAATGTTTTGTACAGTCAGTGTATGTGTACGTGAGTTAACAATACAATTTGATTTAAACCAACGGCAACAACAAAAAAACAGAAGAGATCAGAACAAAAAGCTCCTTGATGATCTTTTTAGTATCTTGAGAATCTAAAATCAGGCTGAGCTGAGCTTGAGCACATGCCACCCTAATTATGAGGTGGCCGAGCAGCTAACAAAGCGTGAAATGTCCCGTTACAATATGTGTCAGTCACCGCTGTGGCCAAATGAGTGGCGACGTGGGAACCAACCCTCCCCATCCCATGTCCTCCATGCACAGCGCTCCCCTCCCTGAATGGCCTCATTAGCCCCTACCAATATCCCACTAAACGTCCGGAGGTGTGTCAATTAGAAGGCAGGCTGGAACACAGTAGAGACAGTTGAATTTGACTATTTCCATATGTGTCAAGGTTACACATTCAAGCAGCCAAGCTGTACTGCAGCAGCTAAGCCAAAGCCTCCTGTCACTGTTCCTCTCTATGTAGCCCCTTTCTGCAGACAATTGGCCAAATCACCCTCTAGTGGCCTCATGGGTGGAATGTTAGTAATATTTTTCATAGTTCCATAATTCATTTTTTAAAAAATATAATCAACAGAAAATCTGGCATTTCCATGTCAAACGGTTTTGTTATATTTCAGTCTTCTGTGATGTATTTAAAGTGTAATATTAGGATGACAACTCAAAATGGAGTACGTTTCAACTCTATACCTGACATGATACAGGTGTCTTCTTTTTTTAAGCCCATAATTATGTGTGTGAGGTGTATAGTTATGTTTCAAAGTAGATTTGTTAAAGGGAACCAAGAAACACTGACCCTGATTTAGCCCACTGAAGTAAAGGTTAAATGCTCTACCTGGCTCTTTGGCCGCAATATTGTCACATCACATGTCTCAATGAACATGCCCTTGTACAGGTTCAGAAACATTTAGTGGGTCCTTGTGTGTTTGTGTGAGTCCATTGCTCCTATTGGTGATGGTGACTATGAAACATAAATAGGATGCATGAGCTCTATGCTTCGGTGTACAAACATCATTAAAATGGACCCCTGGGCTCCAATTAGACAACACTCCTAGGAGGAGGATGCTATGGCAGCAGTGTTTAATATTATTTTCACCATTTTGCAGGACTTGAAAACGCCACTGAGAATCTGTTTTATGGACCCAGAGATGCTTGACATCAGTTAGAGTACGAGAAAGTAATTCAACCTGAATCGGTGTGAAAACAAAAGATGAACTACCGTATTTACCCGGCGCAAAAACTCCTAATCCAATCACATGCAGCAAACACAGAGGAGAGAAGGTCGGACAGAAAATAATATTTGTATTTGTATGGCCCTAAACTCCACTCTGAAATCAATACAAGCACTTTCTTTCTTCTCAGCATATGTATGCTTATTATAGGCTGTTAAAAGGAGAATTCTAGCAGCCTTAAAAGCCGTCAGTAAAAAGGCCCTTTAAATGTCTATTAAACAATTGTCTCCCCCGGGACAAGAGTAGATACAAAATCATTACTTGGAAGCCAGCTGACTCAGCGATATCTGGCACTACATGACTGTGTTGTCAGTCGTTCACAAGGATGCACACAAATTGTTTCGGAGGAGAAAACACGTCACAATTATCAGCAGTGTTTTGTATTTCAATTCCAACATTGTTTGTTTAGTTCGAGGCAATTCTTTGTTTGTATTTCTCCCTCTCTCATCTCATATGATATACTCATTATAATTATGCACGATACAGGAGAAGAAAACATGGAAGATTTCATTAGTTATAAGCATGAATCTAGGTTCAGACACAAGTACTACCATTGTTCCTAATGAGACAACCAGTGGAATATATTGTTTACAGTACTTAAAGTAAGTAATAAAAGATATCTATGGCCATAACAGGATATATGCTGGGAGCTACGCTATAGGCCCCAGTCTCTGGTTATGCACCACTTCCTTCCCTTTTCTGATCATGCAATTTCTGTACATTATTTAAACCGTGCGCTGAATCTTTGTACTTGAACTTTTACTTTTAATGACTCACCCTTTCGGAGCCCTTTCTGATTCCTTTCTGATCCCTTTCTGATCCCTTTCTGATCCCTTTCTGATCTCTTTCTGAACCCTTTCTGATCCCTTTCTGAACCCTTTCTGAACCCTTTCTGAACCCTTTTGGAGTCCTTTCTGAACCCTTTCTGAACCCTTTCTGAACCCTTTCGGCGCTCTTTCTGAACCCTTTCTGATCCCTTTCTGAACCCTTTCGGAGCCCTTTCGGAGCCCTTTCGGAGCACTTTCTGAACCCTTTCTGAACCATTGTACTCAGTAGAGAAGGAGCAGATGGCAGGAAGGCCGGAGTGATAATGCCTGTTACAAACCCCCCGTCCCCGCCTGGCTACCGCTTCATACTGCTGACCCTGGTGAGGTGTCAATTGCAAGTGGCTAAATCAACAGGGATAACTGTAAAGTGTGTAGCTGGCACGCACTGAGAGAGGCAACAAACAGTACCCGCCCTCCAATTCCATCTGACATTCCAAGGCAGCACTGTAGAGGTAACCTTAGGACCTCCATGTGCAACAATTACTCACAGACAGTAATTAATAGCTATAGTTGAAGTCGGAAGTTTACATACACTTAGGTTGAGTCATTAAAACTCGTTTTTTAATCACTCCACAAAATTCTTGTTAACATACTATAATTTTGGCAAGTCGGTTAGGACATCTACTTTGTGCATGACACAAGTCATTTTTCCAACAATTGTTTCCAGACAGATTATTTCACTTATAATTCACTGTATCACATTTCCAGTGGGTCAGACGTTTACATACACTGAGTTGACAGTGCCTTTAAACAGCTTGGAAAATTCCAGAAAATGATGTCATGGTTTTAGAAGCTTCTGATATAATAATTGACATAATTTGAGTCAATTGGAGGTGTACCTGTGGATGTATTTCAAGGCCTAACATCAAACTCAATGCCTCTTTACTTGACATCATGGCAAAATCAAAAGAAATCAGCCAAGACTTCAGAAACAAATTGTAGACCTCCACAAGTCTGGTTCATCCTTGGGAGCAGTGTCCAAACGCCTGAAGGTACCACGTTCATCTGTACAAACAATAGTTTGCAAGTATAAACACCATGGGACCACGCAGCCGTCATACTGCTCAGGAAGGAGATGCGTTCTGTCTCCTAGAGATTAACATACTTTGGTGCGAAAAGTGCAAATCAATCCCAGAACAACAGCAAAGGACCTTGTTAAGATGCTGGAGGAAACAGGTACAAAAGTATCTATATCCACAGTAAAACGAGTCCTATATCGACATAACCTGGAAGTGCACTTCACAAAATAGATGGCATCATGAGGAGAAAAATTATGTGAATATAATGAAGCAACATCTCAAGACATCTGTCAGGAAGTTAAAGCTTGGTCGCAAATGGGTCTTCCAAATGGACAATGACCCAAGCATACTTCCAAAGTTGTGGCAAAATGGCTTAAGGACAACAAAGACAAGGTATTGGAGTGGCCATCACAAAGCCCTGACCTCAATCCCATAGAAAATTTGTGGGCAGAACTGGAAAAGAGTGTGCGAGCAAGGAGGTCTACAAACCTGACTCAGTTACACCAGCTCTGTCAGGAGGAATGGGCCAAAATTCACCCAACTTATTGAGGGAAGCTTGTGGAAGGCTACCTGAAACATTTGACCCACATTAAACAGTTTAAAGGAAATGCTACCAAATACTATTTGAGTGTATGTAAACTTCTGACCCACTGGGAATGTGATGAAAGAAATAAAAGCTGAAATAACTCATTCTCTCTACTATTATTCTGACATTTCACATTAAAATAAAGTGCTGATCCTAACTGACCATTCAACAGGGACTTTTTACTGGGATTAAATGTCAGGAATTGTGAAAACCTGAGTTTAAATATAGTTGGCTAAGGTGTATGTAAACTTCCGACTTCAACTGTATATCTCCATACGTGTATTACGCCAGCAAGCTTAAATGACTAGAAATCCATGCCTGCCCTTAGACTATCTAACCCCTCATCTGCCCCTACGGTTGTCTTAACACCTCTTCTGTCTGGTCTGAGATGGTGAAGACATAACTTTTGTCTCTGTGACAAGACTTTGCCAACAGGCAGCTAAACCGAGTACCTGTTATAGCTCTGAATGAGCAATTAAATCCTATCCGCTGCTGCTCCCATATCAAGTGCTGGGCCAGGGTCAGGGGAAGGCTGAGGGGCTGTGGAGGGGACAGAGACAAGGACAGGTAGTAAGGGCCAGGTTGAACAGGGCTCCTGGGCATACCACCACTTAGAATAACCTAGAGAGTGCGGGAGGGAGGGGGAGAATATATAGGGAGGGGGAGAATACCTTTTATACCTTGCAAAGTAACATCGAGAAGGGCTGTACGAATCTCATGTAATGTTTCCATTTAGTGTTGACATGGCTCTATAATGTACTGTGTAATACATTTTTAAAATTCACAGGAAAATATTGAGGAAAAATTTAAAAGCACAGAGAATGATGGTAATTGCATTATACTCTCAGGAAATTCTGTCCTTCAACGTTTTAAATAAGAATTTGTCACGACTCTCGTGGGTTGAAGAAGGAGACCAAAGTGCAGCGTGGTAGGCGTTCATGATATTTATTAAACTGAACACCGCAACAAAATAACAAAGTAGAAAAGCGAAAGCGCACAGTTCTGTCAGGCAGCTAAACAGAAAATAACTACCCACAAAACACAGCTTTGAAAAAGGCTGCCTAAGTATGTTTCCCAATCAGAGACAACGATAGACAGCTGTCCCTGATTGAGAAACATACCCGGTCAAAACATAGAAATAAAGAAACTAGAATGCCCACCCTAGTCACACCCTGGCCAAGCCAAAATAGAGAATAAAAGCCTCTCTGTGGCCAGGGCGTGACAGAATTTGAGAGCATTAGGTGCAAAATATATTGACGATGGTCATTATATACTTGAAGGCAGATGAACGAGTGACTGTACTTTTTCATTTAGTAAGAAATCCACAGAACTCAATCTGCATATGTCAAGAAACTCCTAAGGAAAAAGTACTCCTTGAAACAGTGAGAGGGCCCTAGATGAAGTGTCAGTCCCCCAGAGGGAGCGTAATCCATCCAGTCAACATGGAACATACAGTACCAGTCAAAAGTTTGGACACACCTACTCATTCAAGGGTTTTTCTTTATTTTTCACTATTTTCTACAGTGTAGAATAATAGCGAATACATCAAAACTATGAATTATCACATATGGAATCATGTAGTAAGCAAAAAAAGTGTTAAACAAATATTTTTCACCCTTTGCCTTGATGACAGCTTTGCACAATGAGGTAGTCACCTGCAATGCATTTCAATTAACAGGTGTGCCTTGTTAAATTTGTAGAATTTCCTTCCTTCGTTTGTGCCAATCAATTGTTTTGTGACAAGGTAGGGGTGGTATACAGAAGATAGCCCTATTTAGTAAAAGACTAAGTCCATATTATGGCAAGAACAGCTCAAATAAGCAGAGAAATTACAGTCCATCATTACTTCAAGATATGAAGGTCAGTCAATCTGGAACGTTTCAAGAACTTTTAAAGTTTCTTCAAGTGCAGTCGCAAAAACCATCAAGCGCTATGATGAAACTGACTCTCATGAGGACCGCCACAGGAAAGAAAGACCCAGAGTTACCTCTGCTTCAGAGGACAAGTTCATTACAGTTAACTGCACCTCAGATTGCAGCCCAAATAAATGCTTCACAGAGTTCAAGTAACAGACACATCTCAACATCAACTGTTCAGAGGAGACTGTGTGAATCAGGCCTTCATTGTCTAATTCTTGCAAAGAAACCACTACTAAAGGACACCGATAAGAAGAAGAGACTTGCTTGGGCCAAGAAACACGAGCAATGGATATTAGACCGGTGGAAATATGTCCTTTGGTCTGATGACTCCATATTTTAGATTTTTGGTTCCAACCGCTGTGTCTTTGTGAGACACAGAGTAGGTGAATGATCTCCGCATGTGTGGTTCCCACCCTGAAGCATGGAGGAGGAGGTGTGATAGTGTGAGGGTGCTTTGCAGGTGACACGGTCATGTGATTGATTTAGAATTCAAGGCACACTTAATCAGCATGGCTACCACAGCATTCTGCAGAAACACGCCATCCCATCTGGTTTGCGCTTAGTGGGGACTATCAATTTGTTTATCAACAGGACAATGACCCAACACACCTCCAAGCTGTGTAAGGGGTATTTGACCAAGAAGGAGAGTTATGGAGTGCTGCATCAGATGACCTGGCCTCCACTATCATCAGACTCCAACCCTATTGAGATGGTTTGGGATGAGTTGAACCGCAGAGTGAAGGAAAAGCAGACAACAAGTGCTCAGCATACTATGTGGGAACTCCTTCAAGACTGTTGGAAAATCATTCCAGGTGAAGCTGGTTGAGAGAATGCCAAGAGTGTGCAAAGCTGTCATCAAGGCAAAAGGATGGCTACTTTGAAGAATCTCAAATATAAAATATAATTTGATTAACAGTTTTTTGGTTAGTATATGATTCCATGTGTTATTTCATAGTTTTGATGTATTCACTATTATTCTACATTGTAGAAAATAGTAAAAATCTAGAAAAACCCTTGAATGAGTAGGTGTGTCCAAACTTATGTCTGGTAATGTTATGTGATACCTGCAGCATGTGGGCTGTAAGTGTGTTCCCCATGCTGTCAGCCCAGGCTATCCTCCATAATGTATGGAGCTCCCTCAAGCACATCCATTACACGTGCACATCTGCAGAAACCTGACAACGGCGACTGGCTGCTCATGGGGTTGCAGCTGCATCGTTATCGTCTTCTCTCTACTTTTTGTAAGTTTGAACAACAAAATAAAGAATGCAGGGTAGTGATAAATTACAAAAAGGAACCGACACATATTTTAGCCCCATCAAAACCATCATCATCAACATCATCATTGTTAAAATGGACATTATCCTTGGCAAAAATGACAAGGGCCTTGGACTGATCATCTAAATAGACAGATGTGACTTAATTGTAACTATGCACACATTCATTGCTTCCCTACATGATTACAGATTGGAACAGTGAGATGTCTGGGACAGATGAGACAGTACTGGAGGAAGAAGAGGTCATTGTGGGTGTGAGATGGGGGGGTGTAAATGGAGACACAGCTCTCCTCTCTACTGCTGGCTCGTGGGAGGGTCAGAGCTCCCCTATTTACTTTCGTTTTACTCTGCACCATCCCATCCCCAATAGACAACATATAGACAGACAGGTCACAAAGGCAGCAGTGTTGACTGCCTCCAGCCAATACCTGTCCTCGTGGAGCCAATCGGGGCTGAATCAGGCCAGTGACGGCCTGACTGTGTGGGAAGGCTGAAGCCAACCTCATAATAAGCACTGTGGCTTTGGTCCGGCCTTTGATAAGACTGCACCACACTGTCTGTTTCACCAAACAAAACCACAATCAGTGTGTCTCTTGTTCTTCTTGTGTCTTGGCATATTGATCCACCCTGTAATCTCTCTCTGTCTCTCGGCGCGCTGCCTGCCCCTGCCTCTACTGCTGAAATGCTTACTGCTGCAGAATCTGCCTGTTTTGTTTTTAGAAGCTCTAGTACCGTTTGTGTCAGGACAAGAAATGTGTTTGATGAAATGCTACTATGGAAATAGGAAGAACTGTAGTAACTAGTAGAGGTCGACTGATTATGATTTTTCAACGCCGATACCGATACCGATTATTTGAAGACCAAAAAAGCAGATGCCGATTAATCAGCCGATTTTTATTTTATTTTATTTGTAATAATGACAATTACAACAAAACTGAATGAACACTTATTTTAACTTAATATAATACATAAATAAAAATCCATTTAACCTCAAATAAATAATGATGTTCAATTTGGTTTAAATAATGCAAAAACAAAGTGTTGGAGAAGTAAAAGTGCAATATGTGCCATGTAAAAAAGCTAACGTTTGAGTTCCTTGCTCAGAACATGAGAACATGTGAAGTTGGTGGTTCCTTTAACATGAGACTTCAAATTTCCAAGGTAAGAGGTTTTAGGTTGTAGTTAATATAGTATTTATAGGACTATTTCTCTCTATACCATTTGTATTTCATATACCTTTGACTATTGGATGTTCTTATTGGCACTATAGTATTGCCAGTGTAACAGTATAGTTTCTGTCCCTCTCCTCGCCCTGACCTGGGCTCGAACCAGGAACACATCGACAACAGCCACACTCGAAGCAGCGTTACCAATCGCTCCACAAAAGCCGCGGCCCTCGCAGTGCAAAGGGAATAACTACTCCAAGTCTCAGAGCGAGTGACGATTGAAACGCTATTAGCGCGCACCTCCGTAACTAGCTAGCCATTTCACATCGGATATACCAGCCATTAGGCTGATAGGCTTGAAGTCATATACAGCGCTGTGCTTGCGAAGAGCTGCTGGCAAAACGTACGAAAGTGCTGTTTGAATGAATGCTTACGAGCATGCTGCTGCCTACCATCGCTCAGTCAGACTGCTCTATCAAATCAGACTTAATTTTAACATAACACACAGAAATACGAGCCTTTGGTCATTAATATGGTTGAATCTGGAAACTATCATTTCGAAAACAAAACGTTTATTATTTCAGTGAAATACGGAACTGTTCTGTATTTTATCTAACGGGTGGCATCCCTAAGTCTAAATATTCCTGTTACATTGTACAACCTTCAATGTTATGTCATAATTATGTAAAATTCTGACAAATTAGTTCGCAACGAGCCAGGCTGCCCAAACTGTTGCATATACCCTGACTCTGCATGCAATGAACGCAAGAGAAGTGACACAATTTCACCTGGTTAATATTGCCTGCTAACCTGGATTTATTTTAGCTAAATATGCAGGTTTAAAAATACAGTGCCTTGCGAAAGTATTCGCCCCCCTTGAACTTTGCGACCTTTTGCCACATTTCAGGCTTCAAACATAAAGATATAAAACTGTATTTTTTTGTGAAGAATCAACAACAAGTGGGACACAATCATGAAGTGGAACGACATTTATTGGATATTTCAAACTTTTTTAACAAATCAAAAACTGAAAAATTGGGCGTGCAAAATTATTCAGCCCCTTTACTTTCAGTGCAACAAACACTCTCCAGAAGTTCAGTGAGGATCTCTGAATGATCCAATGTTGACCTAAATGACTAATGATGATAAATACAATCCACCTGTGTGTAATCAAGTCTCCGTATAAATGCACCTGCACTGTGATAGTCTCAGAGGTCCGTTAAAAGCGCAGAGAGCATCATGAAGAACAAGGAACACACCAGGCAGGTCCGAGATACTGTTGTGAAGAAGTTTAAAGCCGGATTTGGATACAAAAAGATTTCGCAAGCTTTAAACATCCCAAGGAGCACTGTGCAAGCGATAATATTGAAATGAAAGGAGTATCCGACCACTGCAAATCTACCAAGACCTGGCTGTCCCTCTAAACTTTCAGCTCATACAAGGAGAAGACTGATCAGAGATGCAGCCAAGAGGCCCATGATCACTCTGGATGAACTGTAGAGATCTACAGCTGAGGTGGGAGACTCTGTCCATAGGACAACAATCAGTCGTATATTGCACAAACCTGGCCTTTATGGAAGAGTGGCAAGAAGAAAGCCATTTCTTAAAGATATCCATAAAAAGGTTTAAGGTTTAAGGTTTGCCACAAGCCACCTGGGAGACACACCAAACATGTGGAAGAAGGTGCTCTGGTCAGATGAAACCAAAATTGAACTTTTTGGCAACAATGCAAAACGTTATGTTTGGCGTAAAAGCAACACAGCTTATCACCCTGACCACACCATCCCCACTGTCAAACATGGTGGTGGCAGCATCATGGTTTGGGCCTGCTTCTCTTCAGCAGGGACAGGGAAGATGGTTAAAATGGATGGGAAGATGGATGGAGCCAAATACAGGACCATTCTGGAAGAAAACCTGATGGAGTCTGCAAAAGACCTGAGACTGGGACGGAGATTTGTCTTCCAACAAGACAATGATCCAAAACATAAAGCAAAATCTACAATGGAATGGTTCAAAAATAAACATATCCAGGTGTTAGAATGGCCAAGTCAAAGTCCAGACCTGAATCCAATCGAGAATCTGTGGAAAGAACTGAAAACTGCTGTTCACAAATGCTCTCCATCCAACCTCACTGAGCTCGAGCTGTTTTGCAAGGAGGAATGGGAAAAAAATTCAGTCTCTCGATGTGCAAAACTGATAGAGACATACCCCAAGCAACCTACAGCTGTAATCGCAGCAAAAGGTGGCGCTACAAAGTATTAACTTAAGGGGGCTGAATAATTTTGCACACCCAATTTTTCAGTTTTTGATTTGTTAAAAAAGTTTGAAATATCCAATAAATGTCGTTCCACTTCATGATTGTGTCCCACTTGTTGTTGATTCTTCACAAAAAATACAGTTTTATATCTTTATGTTTGAAGCCTGAAATGTGGCAAAAGGTCGCAAAGTTCAAGGGGGCCGAATACTTTCGCAAGGCACTGTATATACTTCTGTGTATTGATTTCAAGAAAGGCATTGGTGTTTATGGTTAGGTACAGTCGTCCAACGATTGTGCTTTTTTCGCAAATGCGCTTTTGTTAAATCATCCCCCAGCGTTGCATCGATTATATGCAACGCAGGACATGCTAGATAAACTAGTAATATCATCAACCATGTGTAGTTATAACTAGTGATTATGATTGATTGATTGTTTTTTATAAGATAAGTTTAATGCTAGCTTGCAACTTACTTTGGCTTCTACTGCATTCACGTAACAGGCAGTCTCCTTGTGGAGTGCAACGAGAGGCAGGTGGTTATAGCGTTGGACTAGTTAACTGTAAGGTTGCAAGATTCAATCTCCTGAGCTGACAAGGTGAAAAGCTGTCGTTCTGCCCCTGAACAAGACAGTTAACCAACTGTTCCTTGGCCGTTGAAAATAAGAATGTGTTCTTAACTGACTTGCCTAGTTAAATAAGGTATTACATTTTTTTTTAAATCGGCAAAATCGGCCCTAATTAGTCGGCCATTGCGATTAATTGGCCGACATCTTGTAAGTATAACCCAAAGTAGGATTCAGTTTCAGAAAACTGTGGTTGGGACATTCACTTAATTCACTATACTGATTAAAAAAGGACAACCTTCAAGCTGTGTGTCATAATGGCATCATAAAAGTGAAAGGACACTTTGCCAGCAGCATACCACTCTGCATACCACTGCTGGCTTTCTTCTGAAGCTAAGCAGGGTTGGTCCTGGTCAGTCCCTGAATGGGAGACCAGATGCTGCTGGAAGTGGTGTTGGAGGGTCAGTAGGAGGCACTCTTTCCTCTGGTCTAAGAAAAATATCCCAATGCCCCAGGACACTGCCCTGTGTAGGGTGCCGTCTTTCGGATGGGACGTTAAACGGGTGTCCTGACTTTCTGAGGTCATTAAAGATCCCATGGCACTTATGGTAAGAGTAGGGGTGTTAATCCCGGTGTCCTGGATAAATTCCCAATCTGGCCCTCAAACCACCACGGTTACCGAATAATCCCCAGTTTACAATTGGCTCATTCATCCCTCCTCCTCTCCCCTGTAACTATTCCCCAGGTCGATGCTGCAAATGAGAACGTGTTCTCAGTCAACTTACCTGGTAAAATAACGGATAAAAAAAGAAAAAATATTGGCTGAACACAATATATATGGCTTTGACTTGACCGTAGGAAGAAGATAACAACGTTAATTAAGACAATGTAACAATTCCATGCAGAAGCAGTTGAAAAGAAACACATTAATTGGACCAGTGGTGTGGTGGAGTGAAAATGACGAAGTGAATGTTAGCTGTACAGAAAGTTTGCCAATTAAGCGGAAAATAAACACAATCGTGGTGAATTTCAGCTAACTACTCAGAAAACACATAGCATAACTGTTTTACTATCATTCTATTCTTTGAAAAGTTATTCAAATGATCTACAGCCACTTTATTACTTGATTTCCCGACTGCGGATCACGATTTTAATGCAAATCCTGTAGGATCAACAATGGCGCTGGTCCAATGAATTTATTTATTTTCAAACACTGTCACATGGAATTATTATTTTGTCTTGAACCTGAATTTGTTTGGACCTAACCAGACCTAGCCTGAACTTGCCAATAGGACTTGGCAAGAGAGTATAAACAGACTGGCACTAGTTTACTAGTTTAAGGAATTACAAATGACCAAACAATGGCATGACAGAATATCTGAGAGAACACAGCATAAACCAACCACTCAAAAAAATAAAAAACAACTAAGAACAGAAGTTGGGCGACAAACCAGATGGAAATGCATAACCTTATAGTACTTCTCATTTCACCAGTTTTCTTTGTGAAGACAGGAAGGGAGCTCTTTGTTTTCTGTCATAGGATGCATTTGAGTCAGATGAGCTCACAGGGCTGGATGCTATGGAAGTGTAATCTATCTTTTGTATCAGTCACATTACCCGCAGGCAGTTTCTGCACCCAGTACTCTTTAATTCATGAAAACATAATGAACTCTCCATAAAATGCTGTTGGAGACAACTGCAGCCTGTCTTTAAGACATAACTGGTAGCTCTGTGGAGGGCAAGGCACTCTATGAAAAAAAACTGCTTCTGAGAAACAGCAATATCCAGTCCAGGATCTATTATTCAACCCCCTCTCTCTGCTTTCACAACGCCAACACACAATGCCACCACTAAACAGCCACAATACACTGCAATAAGGGGACAAATGATGACATCAACATGCTTTCTGAAAGAAAGATTGCATGTGTCAAAACGACACTTTTCAACCCGCTAAGTAAACATATTATACAACTTAAGTGATTCATTATGTTGTAAATGGCACCGGATCAGATGTATATTCAATAGCACGACTGCATGTTCTAAGATAGGGAAATGGGGATACCTAGTCAGTTGTACAACTGAACGCATTTAACTGAAATGTGTCTTCCGCACTTAACCCAACCCCTCTAAATCAGAGCGTGCATATGCAAGAGTCACCGACACGTACGGTGGACGTGGTAAAGATTGGGGACACTTCTAACACACAGAGCATTTGCAGGGAAAATCGTGATTGAACAGTGTAAGAATATAAGTAGCAGCATTGCAAGAATGTGTGATGCTATTTCCTTGTTTTGCCTTCTGAAAGGCAAGATACACTGAGCTCTTTCCATGACGTAGACTGACCAGGTGGATCCAGGTGAAAGCTATGATCCCTTATTGATGTCACCTGTTAAATCCACTTCAATCAGTGTCAATGAAGGGGAGGAGACAGGATAAAGAAGGATTTTTAAGCCATTTAGACAATTGAGACATGGATTGTGTATGTGTTCCATTCAAAACATTTCTAGCCTAACACAAATGTACTGTGACGAAAACTTGGCTGGGACATGCTTTCAATGGTGTTCTCAAACACCTGACACCAATATAGTGGATTAGGGGGGTACCCTGACTAGGAGTCAAACCCTGGTCCCTGTTACTGTCAAACCAAAACCATTATACTGTCACAATGCTCGCTATATGAGTTCTACCAAGTGGGTTAACCCTATTGGCACAGGGCACTTGCCTTTCACGCCAGTGACCTGGATTCACTTCGTTGTCCTGCCATTTGCTACACTGGTGTCAGAAGTGGGAATACCAAAAGGCTCAAATCTTTTGGTGAGGTCCCTTGGTTTTTTAATGATTTGTATTTTTACATTATATATTATACAGTATATATACATATTTTTTTTAAATATGCAGGCTAATGAATATTGCATAATTGTTTAAAAGTGAGTACAATTGAGTACAACTCTACTCTAGGCTGGAAACTGCAGTGAAAATGTAATTTGAATAATGGCGCAAAAGCTCTGTGATTTGAATGTTTCGTTCCATTTGGATCAGTTGTGGGTCTGCACTCGACAGATGATAAGGTGTAGAAAGCCACAGCACAGGACAGTCTGGCTGTATTTTTGCTTCGGATACTGATGCACTGTCTGTTGCCGATCGTCATTCTCCCAAGTCACCCTATATAATGTGGCCACACAGCAGGTACAGTTATTCAGCTCTACCTCCTTTCTGATCCGAGCGACCATTCCTCGACCTCGAACGTAACGCTTCAATATAGCCTAAATATGTGTAATTTAACCTTTTAAATGTATTACCTTTTTATAGTAAGTGTGGAATAAACAAAACCAGTCACAATGTTATAATTTGATTAGGCTCCTGTAGGCTACCTGCACACGTTAATCAATTTCCCTCTAATACCGGCATCCGTCAATTAAATTAATGGATTAAACATATATATTTAACTAGGAAAGTCAGTTAAGAATACATTCTTATTTACAATGACGGTCTACCTTATTTACAAACACTAGGCTACCTGCCACCCCGTTGAATGGAAAAAGACATTTGTTAGAAAACACCAACATTTTTAAATGACATTCAGAGTTTGTCAAGCCACGTCTTAGATACTTAGTAGGGATGGATGTATTTTCTGTTTGTCGAGATTGACATACTCTATTTATCTATTCTATTCAATTGTGCGAAAACGTAAACCACGATGAAGCGCTCGAAGTTGGTAATCGGTATGCAGTTATGTGTTGGTTGTGTGTGGTGCATTGGTACAGAAACATGTAGGTGGAACATTTGTTGCATATATTTTATATGATTAGAAATATAGCATCAAAATGTTGAAAATCTGATTCCCCCCTAGCTGATCATTGTTTGCTGTTGGCTCTGATCATAGTGTAATGGCAGGGAGAGTGAGCTCGTCCGTGGTGGTCGGCGAAGTGGCCAAGGAGATTTGGTCAAGGAAATATCCACGTTTATAAACACATGGTTGCTACAATTATTTTTTATTTGTGGTGATAATCCTTATGTGGCAGTTCATTCTTTTTTTTCTTTTTTTTTAACAGTACAAGAGAGGGTCATGTGAAAATATTTTGATTGTTGGAGGAGAACATGGTTTTGAGTTGGAACACTTTTCGAAGTGTCCCTAAATTGCCTGCTCCTGGCGTTTCCTAAAACATTGGAAATTGTTTTAAATGAATAATGAAATGAATAATACAATGCAATTAATACAGTATACTGATGTCCACGTGCAATAGCCCCAGAAACTATTTATAAAATAGTATTTTTGTATCTTGTTTGCCTTAATGCAGTGTCTAGAATAGCCAAAAAGCCCTTGATAGCAACTTGTCTTGCAACATGCTATCTTTGCTTGCAAATGAAGAAGTGACAGGCCCTTTAATAATCAATCCAAATCAAAATGTTATTCTTAGCCTCAGGAGAATCACAGTCACATCAAATGAACTCAAAATAAGGGACCCAGCCGGGAAAATAATGGCGTTCCATAACTCTTTCAATGTGACAACTGCAGCATTACATTCACAGGTAAATGAACTACCCCAATAAGAGCTACCTTAATTATCGGCCAGAGTCCCTATGGACAACCGTCATTACTATATGAAGAGTCCTACTTCTACTCAGATGTTAAGGGTCATACAGTGCATTCGTAAACTATTTGTTATGTTACAGCCTTATTCTAAAATGAATTACATTATTGTTGTTCCTCATCAATCTACACACAATACCCCATAATGAAAAACAGTATTCTCTGGTCTGATGAAACCAAGATTGAACTCTTTGGCCTGAATGACAAGCGTCGCGTCTGGAGGAAACCTGGCACCATCCCTACGGGGAAGCATGGTTGTAGCAGCATCACGCTGTGGGGATGTTTTTAGTGGAAGGGACTGTGAGACTAGTTAAGATCGAGGGAAAGTAGAATGGAGCAAAGTACAGAGAGATCATTGATGAATCCCTACTCCAGAGCGCTCAGGACCTCAGACTGGGGCGAAGGTTCACCTTCCAACAGGACAACGACCCTAAGCACACAACCAAGATGACGCAGGAATAACTTCTCTGAAGAGACCTGTAAATAGCAGTGCCACGACGCTCCCCATCCAAACTGACAGAGCTTGAGAGGATCTGCAGAGAAGAATGGGAGAAACTCCCCAAATACAATTGTGCCAAGCTTGTAGGGTCATACCCAAGAAGACTCGAGGCTGTAATCGCTGCCTAAGGTGCTGCTTCAACAATGTACTGAGTAAAGGTTCTCAATACTTATGTAAATGTGATATTTCAGATTCTTTGTTATTTTATTAATTTGCAAAATATATTTTTTAAAACTGTTTTTGCTTTGACATTATGGGGTATTGTGTGTAGATTGATGAGGGAAAAAAAATATTTTATCAATTTTAGAATAAGGCTGTAATGTAACAAAATGTGGAAAAAGTCAATGGGTCTGAATATTTTCCTGAATGCCCTCTATATGAAGAAATTCAGAAGCAATACTTGATGAGGAGACAGAGTGGTGGCAGTTAAGTGATCAAACAGTTCTTGCTGCTACAGGTTTCTTAAATAAGCAATAACATTTTACTCAAGCTTGCTGAGGATGTCCAAACAGCTACATAGCACAAGTAGACTGGCAGAGTGGTTACTGATTCTCAGGACAAAGAGTACTTTGAACATCATAGTTACAATCCTCTGAACAAAAGAGTTTGGAAAGAAGAGCTTAGTTACACCATGGCTGCCTCCATGAAGCACGTTCGGTGTCAGACTGGATTCAGGGAAAGACCACTCAGTCCCCTGGCAGTCAGACACATTGCACTGGATAGCTCCTGGCCCAGACATCCACTATTCAACTATCACCTTCATTCATCAAAGCACTTCTGTGCGCAGGTCATTCCGCTAGCTGGCCTCAGGCCTACACGCCCACCTCAGACTCCCGTCGCCCACCTCAGACTCCCCTAACTCAGATAACATTACGCAAGATGGAGACCATGCCCTCTCTGTTAGCCAGTCAACCACCAAATGTGCATTGTCAGGAGATTTGTTTGTGTGGCAACTGAGTAACGGGATGAGTGTGGTGGTGGCAGTGTTTGGTCAGACAGTAGTGGTGGGTGGAGGGGAGTATGCAATGGGCCAACATCATTTTTAAAGTATCCAATCTTGGTACTATAGGTCAATAAAGGGTGATCGGGGAGACTTCAGATGGCTCACCTCATAGTGTAAAGCAGGGTACCGTTGTCCACCAGTCGTAGGAGTTTGTTGGGCGTGGTCATGTTGTGGGCCACAGATTTCTTCCCGTTGTGGAAGAAGGTGTCTGGAGTCCAGATCTTACTGGCCAGGAGGTTGTTAAGAGGCAGGACCTGCATGGGCCCGTCGAACTTCAGCCTCTCATCCCTCCAGCTTTGACGGAAGAACACATCGATGGTGTACTCCTGGGAAAAGACGGAGAGAATAAGTCTGTTTATAAGGTAAGATTATCTCAATCAAATATGAATGTAATATTCAGCATCTCCCGTAAGAGCTGCAAATGGAAAGACTGTTCTCTGTCCTGGTAGGTACAGTATATTGTCAGTCATGGCCTTGACTAGCAGAGAGTTGAGTTCCCTCCCAAAAGCACGCACAGACGTCAATAATGCATCATGCATTTTATTTGAAGGGGAAAACAGCCTTGTCAATGTGGGATCCTCGAGGCGTCCTTCAGAGTTCATACTCCAATGATTGCGTTTTCACAGCTGTTGCCGGCGGGATAAAACATGCCTTTTCCAATAGTTATCTCTCTGACCATATTGCCAAACACGTAACAAGGGACAGTGTCCCCAATAAACCTCTCTAAGTTCAGAGAGTAATCTCGTGCCGTTAGTGGCGGCTGGTGAAGTAGGGGAGTGGCCTCACACTTCTATTCCTCAGATGTTTTCTTCCATTCTGATAGGATTTTCCATAGGTATTAAAATGGCATAAAAAAAACGAATCGCCTATAATTTCAGCTTCATTTAGACTTTGGCTGTTTTACGAAATGGTCCCCAGCATATTTAGAACAAATGGTGTAGTGATTTTTTTCATTGTAAATTCATGTCATAATGAACAGGACGATGACCAAACAGGAACATCAAATAATAGTAATCAAGTCTACACCCAGGCCACAATAATGCCTGTCAGCAACAATGTAGAAATCTGTCCCCTGCCAGCCACTACAGGAAAAGCACATATTATATATGTATATATACACAAGGACCCTGAAATAAACCATTATGCACCAATCAACAATTCATGGCACAAAATAAGTGCATGAAATGCACCGTCTAAGCCCTGTCTAAGCTGGAGGAGGAGTACTACCAAGCTATTTGGAATTGTTTTAAGAAGGTCATTCCAAGTTACCAAGTTTATTCTGAAGTGGGTGGATGGTCTACTAAGCTATATGGAGCTGTTTTAAGAAGATCATACCAAGGATCATTTGCCATTTGATTTAGAATTTTAAGACCCCTTGAAGTATAAAAAAAATATTTAAAAAGAATTTGACGATAAAAAAATGTATTTGGCCTTCCTGCTATTAGCATTGGATAACAAATCAAATCAAATTTTACTGGTCACATACACATATTCAGCAGATGTTATTGTGGTTGAATCAAAATGCCGGTGTGAGTTCCAAATGTGCAGTTGTATCTAACAATTCACAACAACACACTCAAATATAAAAGTAAAATAATGGAATTAAGAAATAAGAGATTCATAACATGGAACAACAGATAGTCCCCCCAAAAATATCTAAAGGAAGTATGTTCTGAAATGTCTATCCTACTATATATCTGAGAGATATAAGAAAGATCAGAAAACATAACCTTATGACTGGTACAGGGGGACCTTCAGAGGAGTATTGCGAGGCCTGTGGGCAACCTAGAGCAAAACATGTACATGTTCATGAGAATCTCACCTTTACACGGAGGGGTCATATTAGTGTGTCGCCCAAACTGTTCGGACGCTATAGACAGAAGTTGGCAGATTGGCAGTACTGACTTCAGAGGAGTCCCACACTTGTCATAGAGCAAAATGGAGAACACCATCATGTTTGTGAGTCTCATCTTTCCATAGAGGGATCATAATAGTTCAGACACTACATACGATTTTGTGAGAAGACTGATTTTCGGGATGTCTCATGGTCTGACAAACATCGCTATAGCACTGTCACCTTTCGATGCAGATGTGGAAGTGTTACATAGGCAGGTGTGGAAGTGTTACATAGGCAGGTGTGGAAGTGTTACATAGGCAGGTGTGGAAGTGTTACATAGGCAGGTGTGGAAGTGTTACATAGGTAGATGTGGAAGTGTTACATAGGCAGGTGTGGAAGTGTTACATAGACAGGTGTGGAAGTGTTACATAGGCAGGTGTGGAAGTGTTACATAGGCAGGTGTGGAAGTGTTACATAGGCAGGTGTGGAAGTGTTACATAGGCAGGCGTGGAAGTGTTACATAGGTAGATGTGGAAGTGTTACATAGGCAGTTGTGGAAGTGTTACATAGGCAGGTGTGGAAGTGTTACATAGGCAGGTGTGGAAGTGTTACATAGGCAGATGTGGAAGTGTTACATAGGCAGATGTGGAAGTGTTACATAGGCAGATGTGGAAGTGTTACATAGGCAGATGTGGAAGTGTTACATAGGCAGGTGTGGAAGTGTTACATAGGTAGATGTGGAGGTGTTACATAGGCAGATGTGGAAGTGTTACATAGGTAGATGTGGAAGTGTTACATAGGCAGATGTGGAAGTGTTACATAGGCAGATGTGGAAGTGTTACATAGGCAGGTGTGGAAGTGTTACATAGGCAGGTGTGGAAGTGTTACATAGGTAGATGTGGAAGTATTACATAGGTAAATGTGGAGGTGTTACATAGACAGGTGTGGAAGTGTTACATAGGTAGATGTGGAAGTGTTACATAGGCAGGTGTGGAAGTGTTACATAGGCAGGTGTGGAAGTGTTACATAATCAGATGTGGTGGATTGAGATGCATCCAATGCAAAAACAACAGATACTGTATCTCTAGTTTAAATTGACAGATGTTTTTATTATGTTAATTAGATTTCCACCTGGGCGTGAACATTGACCTTAGGGGGTTAAGGTAATAGTCATCATATTCCTAAATATACTTAAATTGTAACTGTATACCATGACTTTACACCGTGGTCACGTTGCTATTCCCCCTGCAATTTAGCAACATGCATTACCTCAAAACACAGGACATAGCTTTGGCTGACATACCAGAGCTACAGTATGTAAGTTCTAACCATTACTAATACAGAAAAACCTATCTGTTTACCAACATGACCCTCTGTAGTGGAAATATTAATACGCAAAAAGCATGATTAATAGAGTGAAACTAGCAGGAGCAACAAACAAATGTCATTGGCGGATAAGGGTGCCTCATTTGGTAAGTTTGCCATATTGTAGCTTGCTCTCTGTTAATCTTTTTTTGTATCTGCATTAGCTCAGAATACACTAAGTAACCAATTTATTAGGTACACCCATCTACCACCGGGTCGGTCCCCCTTTGCCTCCAAAACAGCCTGAATTCTTAAGCGCATGGAAACGTTGCTCAATTGGTATCAAGGAACCTGATGTGACACCAGGCAGGATGGGGCCATGGACTCATGCTGGTTACACTAAATCCTGACTCTGCCATCAGCATGACGCAACAGGAACCGGGATTCGTCGGACCAGGCAATGTTTTTCCACACCTCAGTTGTCCAGTGTTGGTGATGGCGGGTCCACTGGAGCCGCTTCCTCTTGTTTTTAGCTGATAGGAGTGGAACCCAGTGTGGTCGTCTGCTGCAATAGCCCATCCATGACAAGAACCAATTAAATGCACGTTCCGAGATGCCATTCCGCATACCACTGTTGTACTGCGCCGTTATTTGCCTGTTTGCGGCCCACCGGTAAGCTTGCGCCATTCTTGCCATTCTCCTTCGACCTCTTATCAACAAGCTGTTTTCACCACAGGACTGCCGCTGACTGGATGTTTTTTGTTTGTAGTACCATTCTCTGGAAAACTCTAGATACTGTCGTGCATGAAAAGCCCAAGAGGCCGGCAGTTTCTTAGATTCTGGAATCGTCAAGCCTGGCATCGATGATCATACCACGTTCAAAGTTGCTTGGGTCACATGTTTTGCCCATTCTAATGTTCACTTGAACAGTAACTGAATGCCTCGATGCCTGTCTGCCTGCTTTATATAGCAAGCCACTGCCACGTGACTCACTGTCTATAGGAGCGAACCCTTTTCGCGAACGGGGCGGTGTACCTAATATATAGGCTACTGAGTGGACATGAACCCAATTCTATCCAAGGCCCTGACAATTCTAAAACCCGAAAAAAGACATTGTGTTGATTTTATGGGCATGACGCGTCGTGTCACACCCATAGTTTAGAACTCAGTGGTTAGTGCCAAAAAAACAAACATGTATTCTGCCATCTGAATACAAACTTCTAACAACCCCCTAACTTCAGCTGTATGTTGAATAATCACTGTGTGCACCAATATTATTTGCTTTGTGTTTTTCGAAAATGACCTATTTTCAATAATCATGATATAAATCTTCAGGATGTATTCCATTGTTTTCATCCTGCCTTATATTGAGGGACTGCCTGCTTACATGTTGTACGATATTAGGGAAATACAACTGAATGTATTCAACTCACATGTACATAGGTGATGTATTGTTTAAAAATGGTTGCGTTAGACTGAGTGTTCAAAACATTAGAAACACCTGGTCTTTCCATGACATTGACTGACCATGTGAATCAAGGTGAGAGCTATGATCCCTTATTGATGTCACCTGTTAAATCCAAAATTTAAATCCTAAATTCAGTCTTCTGTGATGTATATAACGTGTAATATTAGGATGAAAACTCAAAATGGAGTACGTTTCAACTCTATACCTGACATGGTCTAGGTGCCTTATTTTTTTTAAAGCCCATAACTATGTGTGTGAAGTGCACACTTCTGTCTCAAAGTAGATTTGTTAAAGACTACCAAGAAACACTGTGACCCTGATTTAGCCCACTGAATTAAAGGTTCATCTGTCTCCGCCCCTTCAACTACACTGATTGAAGTGGATTTAACAAGTGACATCAATAAGGTGTCATAGCTTTCACCCGGATTGACCTGGTCAGTCTATGTCATGGAAAGAGCAGTGGTCGCCCTCATGCCCTTGGAGAGGATTAGCATGGGGAGTAAGACCACCGCCTGCCCAGGTCTTTTATCTTCTACTCAATGTGAGTGAGTGAGTGAGTGAGTGAGTGAGTGACTGAGTGAGTGAGTGAGTGAGTGAGTGAGCAGATAAGGTCCAGCATTTTTCAGCATGTTCTTAAAAAAAAGATAGATTTAGAGTTAGATAAACTTGGATTTCTTGCCAGGAACATATACAGGATGCTACCCTCTACAACATAACCTTCACTCAAAATCAAAACTCCAAACCTACAACCTGATTTCGGACAGAATTGCGGAATCACCTGGAACTACCAAAAATTATTATTCCTAAACTATACAGCAAATGCTCTGGAAAACAACAGAAACCTGAAAACACCATCTAACCTGGAACTGAGTGAGTAATGTTTAGTCTGAAGCTATATTTTATTTCCAAAAGCCAAGAAGGAAAATACATTACATTACTTTATAAGGACTGAATGATAAAGAAGAAGAAGTTAAGGCCGCCAAGCTTGATACAACCTCAATTAGCACTGACGTGTCAAGTGAGAGATGTCAAAGCCCTTTAGCCCAACAATGGCAGGAGAGTCGCACAGTCTACTCCAACCCAATTGAGAGGCCTTGGAAGCTGCCTGGCGCTGTTCAGAGGTAATTAAAATACAGTGCCTTGTGTGTGTAAATAATAATAAGATAAGAAAAGTGTACAAAATGAAGGTCCTTATTGAAAATCAAGAGACACTTTTTGCTGATTATTATAAAAATGGGAACATCAGCAACCTCATCTTCCACACAGACCATCCCCTGGCATGGCACAGTGCTATATTAACACACTAACCCTCTGTTAAGAGGGGGGGGGGGGTGTTACCGAGAGGTGGAAACTCAGGATACAAGACAATGAGGACACTGAGTCAGCTAATATACATCTCTATAAGTCTGGAACAGTATTGGTACAGGGCAATCCCAAATAGTTTCAGCTGGACTTTCACCTAATCAAATAATTAGCTCAGTGGAAGAATCTCTCCCTTGAGAAAGATACCCCCACCCCGAGCAGGTCAGACCAGACCTCTTCATTATATAACCCCAAGGACAAGCAACCCCAAGCGGAAAGTCAACCTCCCAGCACAGAGTACTACTCCCTCATTGAAATGAAGGATGCATTTACCCAGCTGGAGGTAAGGCAGGTGGAGCTGGAGAGAGCTGGCCACCCCCGCAGAGAAGCCAGCAGAACAGCCCACCTCAGCTCCCAACAAAAGTCTCGACACCACAGCAGAACAGGCCACCCCAGACCCTGGTCATAGCCCCGACATCACAGCAGGACAGACAAATGGAGAACCCCAAGCCCAGTGGATCTCACCCCAACTGAGCACCCCCCCCTGTCAGCCACCCTGATAGCCCTCCTGACAATCCCCCCCACACCCACTGAGGACATACAGAAGACACAGATTGTACTCCGCAAACGGGAAATATATACAACAATTTTTTTTTAACCAAACACATTGTGTCTAAACTCTGGTGTCCAAACACCCATCGCACCTTCTATCTGAGGACCAACTAGGTTCACCTAGCCACATAATAATAATTCTTCCTAGGTTTTGGCCTTTCTAGAGAGTTTTTCCTAACCACTGTGCTTCTACACCTGCATTGCTTGCTGTTTGGGGATTTAGGCTGGGTTTCTGTACAGCACTTTGATATATCAGCTGATGTAAGAAGGGCTATATAAATACATTTGATTTGATTTGATAATACACACAGGCACAAACGACCTGAGAGCCCAGCAGGAAAGGGTGGCCACAGCACTCAAGGGAGTGATAGAAAAAGCTTCTTCTACTTTCCCCAATGCACAAGTGGTTATCTCCACCCTGCTATCACAAAAAGATGTCCACACTGCTACCATACAGCGAGTAAACGCAAGTATTTGGCCTCAAAACCAAATGTTTTCCTGGCCCACCACTCTACCCTGGACTTGAACCGCCTCTATGACCAGGTCCACCTATACAAGGCAGCAGTGCCCACCTTCGACCGGACCCAAAAGGACATCGCTCTCAAACACAGACCCAACACTTCACACAGGAGAAATAGAACAATAGGCACCCCGCCCAGACCAGCGAGACACTCTCCCAGACCTGCGGGACCCCCCCGCAAAGCCTTCACTATCTCATCCTGGAATATCCAAGGCCTGAGGTCATCTGCCTTCGGCCTAAAGAGCAGGAACCTGGACTTCATCAAATAAATCGTAAATACGGACATTGTCATCCTACAAAGAAACATGGTATAGAGGAGACGGACCCACTGGTTGCCCTCTAGGTTACAGAGAGCTGGTTGTCCCGTCCACCAAACTACCAGGTGTGAAACAGGGAAGAGACTCAGGGGGTATGCTAATTTGGTATAGAGCAGACTTAATTCACTCCATTAAGGGGACTCAGCCTAGTGGTTAGAGCGTTGGACTAGTAACCGGAAGGTTGCAAGTTCAAATCCCTGAGCTGACAAGGTACAAATCTGTCATTCTACCCCTGAACAGGCAGTTAACCCACTGTTCCTAGACCGTCATTAAAAATAAGAATTTGTTCTTAACTGATTTAATAATAAAAAACATTTTTTAAAAACCTGACACCCTCAGCACACAGGGGGACAAACACCTGGGTATGTACATAGTCAATGATAGGCTTCGAGGGGACTCCTACAGTAGGTACACCTATAGCTCATCTCTTGGCAGTAGTACTGTAGACTACTTTATCAATGACCTCAACCCAGAGTCTCTCAGAGCATTCACAGTCAGCCCACTTTCAGATAACAACAAAATCACAGTCTACTTGAACCGAGCAATAGTCAATCATGAGGCATTAAAGCCAAAGGAACTGAATAATATGAATAAATGCAGCATCTAGATCTTCTGCACAGACTCTGCCAGACCTGGCCTCTGACAGTAAATCTCAGTAAGACCAAAATAATGGTGTTCCAAAAAAGGTCCAGTTGCCAGGACCACAAATACAAATTCCATCTAGACACCATTGCCATAGAGCACACAAAAAACAACACATACATTGGCCTAAACATCAGCACTTCCACAAAGCTGTGAACGATCGGAGAGACGAGGCAAGAAGGGCCATCTATGCCATCAAAAGGAACATAAAATTTGACATACCAATTAGGAACTGGCTAAAAATACTTGAATCAGTTATAGAACCCATTGCCCTTTATGGTTGTGAGGTCTGGGGTCTGCTCACCAACCCAATAATTCACAAAATGGGACAAACACCAAATAGAGACTCTGCATGCAGAATTCTGCAAAAATATCCTCCATGTACAATGTAAAACACCAAATAATGCATGCAGAGCAGAATTAGGCAGATACCCACTAATTATAAAAATCAAGAAGAGTTGTTAAACTCTACAACCACCTAAAATGAAGCGATTCCCAAACCTTCCATAACAAAGCCATCACCTACAGAGAGATGAACCTGGAGAAGAGTCCCCTAAGCAAGCTGGTCCTGGGGCTCTGTTCACAAACAGAAACGCATCCTACAGAGCCCCAGGGCATCAACACAATTAGACTCAACCAAGTCATGAGAAAACAAAAAAGATAATTACTCGACACATTGGAAAGAATTAACAAAAAAACAGAGCAAACTAGAATGCTATTTGACCCTAAACAGAGAGTACACAGTGGCAGAATACCTGATCACTGTGACTGACCCAAACTTAAGGAAAGCTTTGACTATGTACAGACTCAGTGAGCATAGCTTTGCTATTGAGAAAGGCCGCCGTAGCCTGTCTTTTCTTGAGAGCCAGGTCTGCCTATGTGCACCCTACCCACAAAATGAGGTGGAAACTGAGCTGCACTTCCTAAGCTCCTGCCAAACGTAATACCATATTAGAAACGCATATTTCCCTCAGATTACACAGATCCACAAACAATTAGAAAACAAACCCGATTTTGATCAACTCCCATGTCTATTGGGTGAAATAACACAGTGTGCCATCACAGCAGAAAGATTTGTGACCTGTTGCCGCAATAAAAGGGCAACCAGTGAAGAACAAACACCATTGTAAATACAACCAATATTTATGCTTATTTAGTTTCCCTTTTGTATTTTAACCACTTGCACACCGTTACAACACTGTACAGTACATATACATAATACAACATTTGTAATGTCTTTATTCTTTTGGAACTTCTGTGAGTGTAATGTTTACTGTTCATTTAAATGTTTTATTCCACTTTTGTATATTATCTACTTCACTTGCTTTGGCAATGTTAACATATGTTTCCCATGCCAATAAAGCCCCTTGAATTGAATTGAATTGAGAGGGAGAGGGGGGACACACACTCCACTCCCCCCTAAGCTTGAGGGAGAGATCTGGATGGCCCAACGGTAGATGTAAGAGACAGAAGAATGTGAGGCTGTGATTACTCATAGTCTTGAAAATGATAATTGAAGATAAGAGATTAAGGATTAAACCTTTTAAAATGGGCTAATTCTGTCTAGCCAAATGCTCTCAGCTATATACAGAACACACCAAGAAACAAACGCACAAACAAAAATGACAGAAGAATCTGTCGCCTCTCTAGATAGATAGGTAGATAAAGTGGTCAAATGGATTTATTGAATTAAAACACAGACCCTTTCCATTTCCTTCCTTGCTGATGCTTGTATAAAAAGATCAATTAGAGTCACATCTTTATTCATGATTCCCACCCATCAACCTTCAGTAGCATTAAGCATGTTCACAAAAGAGCAAACTACTCCTTGTTATGCCAAGCTGACAGAAAAAAACTGCACAAGCAGATGAGAAGCTTTTGGTGTGGAAAGTCGCCGAAAGCAATGAACAAACGCTGCGTTGAATCTATTTTTTCCAGCCACGGGGATCGTAGCTTTTTTTCAGCACGTCAAGAAAGGGTCTGTGTTTAATGCAAGGCAAATATATACTGAACAAAAATATAAACACAACATGTAAAAAAAAATCCCAGACATTTTCCATACGCACAAAAAGCTTATTCTTCTCAAATTTGTTTACATCCCTGTTAGGGAGCATTTCTCCTTTGCCAAGATAATCCATCCACCTGACAGGATTGGGCAATACGTCCAACCGGTCTCACAACCGCAGACCACGTGTAACCACGCCAACCCAGGACCTCGGAATTCGGATCGCACTCTTTGAACTTCTGTCTCCCTGGCCAAGTCACACCAGTAATTCTACGGAGAAAACCTTGAAAGCACAAACAGCGGGAACACACTGTAAAAGGATGTCATAAGGTGAATTCACCAATTTGTAAGTCGCTCTGGATAAGAGCGTCTGCCAAATGACTTAAATGTAAATGTAAATGTAAAAGAATTGTTTGCATTCTAGTGTGAATGTTCAAGTCACTTCTCTTTTTCCCCATACTTCCCCCATGTTAAGCATTTTTCCAGTTTTAATTGCAATTTCTCTGCAACTCTCTGCCAGCTATTCCCTCTCTTCTATCAGTTTTTTTCCTCTCTCCTTTAAGAATTTAGTCCATCCCTTTTAAGGCATTCATCCGTGTTAATGATGTCACATGGAGGGTGTTAATTCTGAAGTAGAAACCCAGTGGAAACACCGAAGCACTTTTCCCACTTCGAAAAAGAAATCAATGAAAACGCAGGGAGTGTACACAGATGTAATAGGTGGGGCTGGGAGATTTGAAGATAGAAAGAGAACACACAGAGAGAGACAAATAGAGCGAGACTAAACAGCCTTATGGTGACTTCAGAGTATTGTGGCCTTTCAGGACCTACTGTAGAAGTGTTGCACCTGCTCCACTGCCTGCGAAACCACAAGGATTCCTTCTGGTCATGTCGGACCACCGTTTTTTTTGTGCCAAGCTTTTTCATCGAAACCCTAACGTTCTTCACACTTCTCCCCTGCCCCCAACACAACCCAGGCAGAGATCCCATGTGATAAATAAACGTAGCCCAGTTGTGTTTGGCTTAGCAGGGCGTAGATATCATCTGTTTGTTTTCCTTTTAGACCTGATAGGCTACTGAGTCAAGGTGGGGAACTCATTTGAAGATAAAAAAGGAATGAGAAAAAAAAGAGCAGAGCCAATCAGGGCCAAGTGGCACAGCAGATTCAAAGAGCAGCTGGTGCTCCTCCAGGGAGGGAGTGATTGATTTCTCATCAACAGAGTACAGGGAGAAAACACACACACAAAAAAAAACATCCTACAGAGGGGAGAGGAGAGAGATCTGCAGACACCATTGAAAGAAGAAGACAGAGAAGAGCATCTCTCCTTTCTTCCTCCTCCTCCGTCATTCTCCCCTAGTGATAGGAGGTGGCTTGGGCTTGACCGAATTCTCAACATGTGTGTAGGAGGAACCAAACGAGCAGGAGAGGGCAGGTGCCACTCTCTGTCCCCCACTCCCACAGCCTATAGGAGCATATGGAGGAGGGCCTGGCTCGCAAACAGCACCAGCCTGGTACAGTATGCTCTAATTAGGGTCTCCGAGGCTGCATCTGACGATGGATCACTAATGCTGAGCCAAAACATAAACAACCATTAGCGACTGAAATGTCTGTGCAGCTGTGCCTGACTTTCAGCCAATGTTCTTAAGTGCCTTAAATTATGTACTTGACTTTCAGTGCGGCCTGCTTTAATCTTTACTCTAGCCCTAGCTTAAGTAGAACCCCGACTCTGACTGTATATGCTATATCTAACACGCAAGGTTGCCTCTTAACCTGACAGTAGTGTATCTGATGGTTCCTGCCATGTTCCTGGCTTCGTTAATGCAAGTCTTCGTGCATATGTTGAAACAGCTGGAGGGAACGGCACTCTAGGAGTGCATGATCACTCAGAAAGATTCAAGGGCTGAATTAAATGTCAGAATGTTTACACATCAAAACCTGACATGGAATTTTTTATTCATGAAAGGATTTCACATTGCCAGGGATATGTACTGCCCGGTCTGTCTCTAGTGTGGTGCGGGCATAAGATGTGAGAGCATATTTTGATAGGTTATGGACTATTCTGTTTAGATATATACGAATAAAACAAAGTCCTAAAGGAGTAAAGCCAGTATACAGTATGAGGGACCATGAAAAAACAGACAGGATTAAATATAAAAGAAAGACACACTGCAATCTATGATCCCCTGTAGTTTATTGGCAACAACGATCAAGAGTCCATTTACAAAGACCAAGCCCATAGAGAGAGACATAAATGAACAGTTCCTTCCTATGATATGTCTACCCCAAAGAAGTGGATTCCTCATATGGGAATGGTCTTGATGACAAATTAATCATACATTTCCCAAGGTTCTCTTCTCTTGTAATTGTGATAAGGGCCACTATGGCATATTGCACATTAATTAAAAAGGAGGCATCAAAATTCTACCATCTAATGAAGTCTGTCAGGACATTCATTTCCTCTATTCTTTTGTTTGTTCATTACAACTAAAAACATACACAAATCCTGATGGTCTGGAAAGGGACTTCTTCACTTTGATGATTCTATTTACACTGAACAAAAATATCAACACAATGTAAAGTCTAGGTCCCATGATTCATGAGTTGAAATAAAAGATCCCAGACATTTTCCATACGCACAAAAAGCTTATTTTTCGAAAATTTGTCTACATCCCTGTTAGTCAGTATTTCTCCTTTGCCAAGATAATCCATCCACCTGACAGGTGTGGCATATCAAGAAGCTAATTAAACAGCATGATCATTACACAGATGCACCTTGTGCTGGGGACAATAAAAGGCCACTCTAAAATGTGCAGTTTTCTCACACAACACAATGCCACAGATGTCTCACGTTTTGAAGGAGCGTGCAATTGGCATGCTGACTGCAGGAATGTCCACCAGATCTGTTG
Organism: Oncorhynchus masou masou; assembly: GCF_036934945.1. Lineage (NCBI taxonomy): Eukaryota > Metazoa > Chordata > Actinopteri > Salmoniformes > Salmonidae > Oncorhynchus > Oncorhynchus masou. The sequence goes on from NC_088223.1 coordinate 54,546,178, forward strand.
CAGAGAATTTAATGTTCATTTCTCTACCATAAGCTGCCTCCAATGTAATTTTAGAGATTTTGGCAGTACGTTCAACCGGCCTCACAACCACAAACCACGCGTATGGCGTTGTGAGGGCGAGCGTTTGTGAGGCCAATTGGACGTATTGCAATTGTAATTTAAATGCACAAAAATAGAGTGACAAGATCCTGAGGTCTATTGTGAGGCCCTATTTTTAAAGAAATATATAACTAACAGATGCATATCTCTATTCCCAGTCATGTGAAATCCATAGATTAGTGCCTAATGAATTTATTAAAATTGAAGGATTTCCTCATACTGTACTGTAATTCAGTCAAATCATTGAAATGATTGCATGTTGCTCCATATTGTTGTTCAGTATAGATAGGATAAATTATTTAATTTGAGTAAAAAGCAACTGACTGATATTCAGACTGAATGTGAACTGACTTTGTGAGCAGTGGCTCTTGAGGTTAGCTATCATCGTGTTTACCTGTCTTCCACACAGGCCTGGTTTTACACAAACATACCTCAGGTAGGAAAGTCACTAACAGGGCAAATGATCTGTTTAATTTAATTGAATTCTGAGTCAGAATTGGGCATTACATGAGAATAAATATGATGTAAACACTCTTGAAATAGCAGTAAGTCAGCACATTTTCTACAGTTTGGCAACATGTTTTTCTGCTGGTATCTCTTGTAATGTGACTTCAGCTTACAGTCCACTGCAGTCCAACATAGCTTGCTCTTTTATGTGTCATTTTGTCTGTACATCCTCGGCAGTCTCCAAGCAGCAGATAACAGATATAGAGGACCATTGTACTCTCGCCTTGCTCCTCTCCCTCGCTGTCTGTCTGTCTGGACCGTGGGCAGTGTATCATATCCCACAGGCCACAGCCACGGAAGCTGGCACTCCATTTAAGGGGGTGTGGTTATGTTCAGCGGCTGCAGGGCAGACTGACTCCCTCCCTCCCAGCAAGCACACACCGCTCCTATTTTCCTAGTGCCTGCACAGCTCACTGTGATTGTGTGTGTTTTGTTTCTAGGTAGAAGCCTTCCAATCAAGTGTCCTGTCCATCCTCAGCCCCTCAGGAGCTCTTACCCGTATAAAAAATACTACACTGCTCAAAAAAATAAAGAGAACACTAAAATAACATCTTAGATCTGAATGAATGATATATTCTTATTAAATACATTTTTCTTTACATAGTTGAATGTGCTGACAACAAAAATCACACAAACATTATCAATGGAAATCAAATTTATCAACTCATGGAGGTCTGGATTTGGAGTCACTCAAAATTAAAGTGGAAAACCACACTACAGGCTGATCCAACTTTGATGTAATGTCCTAAAACAAGTCAAAATGAGGCTCAGTAGTGTGTGTAGCCTCCATGTGCCTGTATGACCTCCCTACAATGCCTGGGAATGCTCCTGATGAGATGGCGGATGGTCTCCTGAGGGATCTCCTCCCAGACCTGGACTAAAGCATCCGCCAACTCCTGGACAGTCTGTGGTGCAACGTGGCGTTGGTGGATGTGCTCAATTGGATTCAGGTCTGGGGAACGGGTGGGCCAGTCCATAGCATCAATGCCTTCCTCTTGCAGGAACTGCTGACACACACCAGCCACATGAGGTCTAGCATTGACTTGCATTAGGAGGAACCCAGGGCCAACCGCACCAGCATATGGTCTCTCAAGGGGTCTGAGGATCTCATCTCGGTACTTAATGGTAGTCAGGCTACCTCTGGCGAGCACATGGAGGGCTGTGTGGCCCCCAAAGAAATGCCACCCCACACCATGACTGACCCACCGCCAAACCGGTCATGTTGGAGGATGTTGCAGGCAGCAGAACATTCTCCACGGCGTCCCCAGACTGTCACGTCTGTCACATGTGCTCAGTGTAAACCTGCTTTCATCTGTGAAGAGCACAGGGCGCCAGTGGCGAATTTGCCAATCTTGGTGTTCTCTGGCGAATGCCAAACGTCCTGCACGGTGTTGGGCTGTAAGCACAACCCCCACCTGTGGACGTCAGGCCCTCATTCCACCCTCATGGAGTCTGTTTCTGACCGTTTGAGCAGACACATGCACATTTGTGGCCTGCTGGAGGTCATTTTCACTGTCAGGGCTCTGGCAGTGCTCCACCTGCTCCTCCTTGCACAAAGGCGGAGGTAGCGGTCCTGCTGCTGGGTTGTTGCCCTCCTACGGCCTCATCCATGTCTCCTGATGTACTGGCCTGTCTCCTGGTAGCGCCTCCATGCTCTGGACACTACGCTGACAGACACAGCAAACCTTCTTGCCACAGCTTGCATTGATGTGCCATCCTGGATGAGCTGCACTACCTGAGTCACTTTTGTGGGTTGTAGACTCAGTCTCATGCTACCACCCGAGTGAAAGCACCACCAACATTCAAAAGTGACCAAAACATCAGCCAGGAAGCATAGGAACTGAGAAATGGTCTGTGGTTATCACCTGCAGAACCACTCCTTTATTAGGGGTGTCTTGCTAATTGCCTATAATTTCCAACTGTTGTCTATTCCATTTGCACAACAGCATGTGAAATTTATTGTCAATCAATCAGTGTTGCTTCCTAAGTGGACAGTTTGATTTCACAGAAGTGTGATTGACTTGGAGTTACATTGTGCTGTTTAAGTGTTCCCTTTATTTTTTTGAGCAATGTATATTGTACTATGGTCTAAATACTGTAGTATTCGTATATTTATACTGATGTATACTATAGTATACTGAAGTCCGCACAAACTCTATAGTGAAAAGTGTAGTATTCCCTATAGTGTTTTTGCTGACATAACTGCAGTATACTATAGTGTTAAACTGTAGTGTTTTTGCGGACATGATCGTAGTATACTGTAGTATTTACTGTCATGTTTTTGCGGACATGACTGTAGTATACTATAGTATTCACGGTAGTGTTTTGTATATTGTATATTGTAGTAACACCTGCCGACTAGTGTTAGCTAAGATCGCACAACTACCAGACTACGCCTATTGTTTAATGAGGGGGACATAAGACACAGGTTCATGATATGCCACCTATTGAGTTGGGTCAACAGTTTTGAGCAATGCAATGGACCAGACAACACATCATTACAATTGTAACAACTAGACCGGTTAGACAGGTTCTAGAACCATTAAAAGGAGTCAGTACATAGGTAGATAAGAAGAACCAACGCATGTCCGCAAAAACATTACCGTGAATACTATAGTATACTACAGTCATGTCCCCAAAAACACTACAGTAAATACTATAGTATACTACAGTCATGTCCCCAAAAGCACTACAGTGAATAGTACAGTAAACTCTAGACCAGTATTACTCCACACACAGAGACAGGTACAAAGCTCTCCTTCGCCCTCCATTTGGCAAATCTGACCATAATTCTATCCTCCTGATTCCTGCTTACAAGCAGAAACTCAAGCAGGAAGCACCAGTAACTCGGTCAATAAAAAAGTGGTCAGATGAAGCAGATGCTAAACTACAGCACTGTTTTGCTAGCACAGACTGGAATATGTTCCGGGATTCTTCCGATGGCATTGAGGAGTACACCACATCAGTCACTGGCTTCATCAATAAGTGCATTGATGACGTCGTCCCCACAGTGACTGTACGTACATACCCCAACCAGAAGCCATGGATTACAGGCAACATCCGCACTGAGCTAAAGGGTAGAGCTGCTGCTTTCAAGGAGCAGGACACTAACCCGGAAGCTTATAAGGAATCCCGCTATGCCCTCTGATGAACCATCAAACAGGCAAAGCGTCAATACAGGACTATGATTGAATCATAATACACTGGCTCCGACGCTTGTTGGATGTGGCAGGGCTGGCAAACTATTACAGAATTCAAAAGAGAAGCACAGCTGCGAGCTGCCCAGTGACACGAGCCTACCAGACAAGGTAAATGACTTCTATGCTAGCTTCGAGGCAAGTAACACTAAAAAATGCATGACAGCATCAGCTGTTCCGGACGACTGTGTGATCACAAGACCTTTAAGCAAGCCGCAGGGCCAGACGGATTACCAGGACGAATACTCTGATGATCGCTGACCAACTGGCAAGTGTTCACTGACATTTTCAACCTGTCCCTGACTGAGTCAGTAATACCGACATGTTTCAAGCAGACCACCATAGTCCCTGTGCCCAAGAACACTAAGGTAACCTGCCTAAATGACTACCGACCCGTAGCACTCACGTCTGTAGCCATGAAGTGCTTTGAAATTATGGTCATAGCTCACATCAACACCATTATCCCAGAAACTTGAGACCCACTCCAATTTGCATACTGCCCCAACACATCCACAGATTATGCTATCTCTATTGCACTCCACACTGCTCTTTTCCACTTGGACAAAAGGAACACCTATGTGAGAATGGTGTTCATTGACTACAGCTCACCACAAGTGCCCTCAAAGCTCATCACGATGCTAAGGACCCTGGGGCTAAACACCTCCTTCTGCAACTGGATCCTGGACTTCCTGACAGGCCACCCCCAGGTGGTAAGGGTAGCTAACAACACATCCGCCACGTTGATCCTCAACACGGGGCCCTTCAGGGGTGCATGCTCAGTCCCCTCCTGTACTCCCTGTTCACTCATGACTGCATGAACAGGCAAGACGCCAACACCATCAATAAGTTTGCCGATGACAAAACAGTGGTAAGCCTGATGACAGACAACGATGGGACAGCATATAGGGAGGAGGTCAGAGACCTGGCTGTGTTGTGCCAGGACAACAACCTCTCCCTCAACATGATTAAGACAATGGAGATGATTGTGGACGACAGGAAAAAGGGGGACCGAGCACGCCACCATTGTCATCAATGGGGCTGTATTGGAGCAGGTTGAGAGCTTCAAGTTCCTTGGTGTCCACATCAACAACAAACTATCATGGGCCAAACACACCAAGACAGTCGTGAAGAGGGCACGACAAAGCCTATTTCCCCTCAGGAGACTGAAAAGATTTGGCATGGGTCCTCAGATCATCCAAAAAGTTCTACAGCTGCACCATCGAGAGTATCCTGACCGGTTGCATCAATGCGTGGTATGGCAACTGCTCAGTCTCCGACCGCAAGGCACTACAGAGGGTAGTGCGTACGGCCAAGTACATCACTGGGGCTAAGCTTCCTGCCATCCAGGACCTCAATACCAGGTGGTTTCAAAGGAAGGCACTAAAAATTGTCAAAGACTCCAGCCAAACTTGCCATGGACTGTATTCTCTGTGGTACCGGAGCACCAAGTCTAGGTCCAAAAGACTTCTTAGCAGCTTCTACCTCCAAGCCATAAGACTCCCGAACAGCTAATCAAATGGCTATTTGCATGCCCCCTCCCCTCCATCTTTTACGCTGTTGCTGCTCTTTGTTTATTATTTATGCATAGTCACTTTAACTCTACCTACATGTACAGTTGAAGTCGGAAGTGTACATACACTTAGGTTGAAGTCATTAAAACTTGTTTTTTTAACCACTCCACAAATTTGGTGTTAACAAACTATAGTTTTGACAAGTCGGTTAGGACATCTACTATGTGCATGACAAGTAATGTTCCAAAAATTGTTTACAAACAGATTATTTCACTTATAATTCACTGCATCACAATTTCAGTGGGTCAGACGTTTTCATACACTAAGTTGACTGTGCCTTTAAACAGCTTGGAAAATTCCAGAAAATTATGTCATGGCTTTAAAACTTCTGATAGGCTAATTGACATAATTTGAGTCAATTGGAGGTGTACATGTGGATGTATTTCAAACTCAGTGCCTCTTTGCTGACATCATGGGAATATCTAAATAAATCAGTCGAGATAAAAAATTGTCGACCTCCGGTTCATCCTTGGGAAAAATTTCCAAACGCCTGAAGGTACCATGTTCATCTACACAAACAATAGTACACAAGTATAAACACCATGGGACCCTGCAGCCATCATACCGCTCAGGAAGGAAACTTGTTCTGTCTCCTAGAGATGAACGTACTTTGGTGCGAAAAGTGCAAATCAATCCCAGAACAACAGCAAAGGACCTTGTGAAGATGCAGGAGGAAACGGGTAAAAAAGTATCTATTTCCACAGTAAAAAGAGTCCTCTATTGACATAACCACTCCTTCGTTGCCCGGCGGTGTGTTTGGGATCATTGTCATGCTGAAAGACCCAGCCACGTTTCATCTTCAATGCCCTTGCTGATGGAAGGAGGTTTTCACTCAAAATCTCACTCATTTATGCATATCATTGCCCCATTCTTTCTTTTACACGGATCAGTCGTCCTGGTCCCTTTGCAGAAAAACAGCCCCAAAGCATGATGTTTCCACCCCCATGCTTCACAGTAGGTATGGTGTTCTTTGGATGCAACTCAGCATTCTTTGTCCTCCGAACATGACGAGTTGAGTTTTTACCAAAAAGTTATATTTTGGTTTCATCTGACCATATGACATTCTCCCAATCTTCTTCTGGATCATCCAAATGCTCTCTAGCAAACTTCAGACAGGCCTGGACATGTACTGGCTTAAGCAGGGAGACACGTCTGGCACTGCAGGATTTGAGTCCCTGGCGGCGTAGTGTGTTACTGATGGTAGGCTTTGTTACTTTGGTCCCAGCACTCTGCAGGTCATTCACTAGGTCCCCCCGTGTGGTTCTGGGATTTTTGCTCACCGTTCTTGTGATAATTTTGACCCCACAGGGTGAGATCTTGCGTGGAGCCCCAGATCGAGGGAGATTATCAGTGGTTTTGTTTGTCTTCCATTTCCTAATACTTGCTCCCACAGTTGATTTCTTCAAACCAAGCTGCTTACCTAATGTAGATTCAGTCTTCCCAGCCTTGCACCATTGGTGGCTGACTAAATACTTTTTTGCCCCACTGTACCTAAAGAAGAGTTAATCTCTTAGTGAGTTTTATGCAGTAGTAGTCCTGAATTTACCTCAGTGCCTCCCAAACTGAAAACAATAACTTCATTTTCAGTCTGGTTCTGCGGCAGTCTTGATTTTCCTACAAAAACATTGTCTGTCCTCCTTCTCTTCAAAATCCGAGTTGCTGGAGGCGAACCTGGTTCCATGAGACCAACTCTCTCCCTGAGCTCCGTAATGATGAGCTGGCCCATGTATTCGTTAATTAACAGCTAGTCATTTTTCCTCTCTCTCTCCCCTCTCTCACTCATTTTCCAGTCCAATCTCTTTCTCCCTCACTTCCTTTCTCGTTCGCCCCTGCTGGGATTCTGACCTGTGCATGTGTGATGTGCTGTCAATCACACATTATCTTTGGTGTTCCAACAGCTCCTCCACATTTGGCTCTGAGGCAGAAACACATTTTGGCAACAGATTGTTTCAGGCCGCCACCACGTCTGTCTGATTTGTTCCAGAAGAATCAGAGTTCAGGCAACAGCATTTCCATACAAACTGTGTGTGGGTACTATTCAGTATAGGACAGGCGATAGATAGATGATTTACACAGCTGAACATTTCCTCATTATGCTTTAATGGACATCAACAACCATATCATTTTGGTGTTGAGATCGATAACACTATTTGATTATAAATGATAATGACACAATCATTTCCTGTATCGATCAGCCAATGAGGATCTGATCAAGGTCACACTTAATTTACATGTGTCAATGTCCCCCCCGTTAGACATCATGCTTACTACTGTAGCTAGTTTTAGCACCGCATGAAAAGCAATTTTCCTCATGTGGATAATTGCATAATGACACACAACGCATATAATGAATCGCATTATGTTCTCAAATTGCTACCGTACATCAGACACAGTTAGGTAAACCCAGTGATGATGACAAGCATGTACACATCTTAGAGATGTTCTGATGCTGTCACATTAGATAGTGTAGATGTTGCATGTTTTCCCAATAAGCCACTTCACTGGAGCATTTAGTGTTTCCTAATAGTCCACTTCACCTCTGATGTTTTCCTATCATCTCAATTATGTGACATGCGAAAGGCTGTCCTCGGAGAGCAGTGTCAGGCAGCATGGAACATTGGGATTTTCCTGTGTCATAATCATGGTGTGGCCCTTTTTATGAACAGACCAGATGATTACAGCCTCTCCACGGGTCATTACTTTCTTTAGAAACTTTTAGTGTGTGTTCTCCCTGATGCATTCTAATTGGCTCGATCTTGTTTGGTCTAATGACCTTTGGATGAAAATATGGAATGTATGTATGATGTGTTATATTGTGCAGCCATTTCTCAATATCAAGATGATTTCACATGACTGTTTGTAGAAGCAAAAAGTCAGACGAAATAATCATTTGACACGCATGAGTGAGCAACTGCAGTAAACAATTCTGAGACTGCATAACAAATGTTTATGAGGGATACTTGGGAGACATAAGTTGCATTGCAATTACACAGCATGGACTTAAGAGAGCGGCTTAACGACTTGTAACTATGGCAACACAATACAGACTCTCATGGAAGTGGCCTATTAAGGATGCAAATTGTCTTCCTCCAGACTGTGCCCGTTAAGCTTTTAACACTTATTCCCGCCCTGAATATATGTTTATCATATTGTGACAAAGAGCGAAATGAAGGCCGGTATGGTGGGAGAGAAGATGGAGGACTATTGTGAGAGCCCATTATAGTGAACGTCAATGGGTTTCCCTGAAGGGCACTTCTTTTTACCAGAGACTCAGAAACAATAGTTTTAATTATCAGTTAACCATCCTTATTACAACCTTCCTTTATTTTCTTATTTTCCTGCTAGAGAACTAATATGGTGAGAGTCCCCTTGAGCAAGGGCACGATGATGGATGCATTCACCCTCAAACACCAACAGGAAAAACAGCTCTACCTAATTTGTTCATGTGTAGGACCATTCACTGTACAGGGTTCCTTCCCAAGTTTTCATATCCAAGTGTTATTTGTCTTCCCTCATCACAGAAAGTATAATTTGGTGTCTGAAACAGGGAACAATTACAGCAGAGAAAAATACGAGAGAGAGAGAGAGAGAGAGAGAGAGAGAGAGAGAGAGAGAGAGAGAGAGAGAGAGAGAGAGAGAGAAAAATATGAGAGAGAGAGAGAGAGAAAAATACGAGAGAGAGAGAGAGAGAGAGAGAGAGAGAGAAAAATACGAGAGAGAGAGAAAAATACGAGAGAGAGAGAGAAAAATATGAGAGAGAGAGAGAGAGAGACGAGAGAGAGAGAGAGAGAGAGAGAGAGAGAGAGAGAGAGAGAGAGAGAGAGAGAGAAAAATAGAGAGAGAGAGAGAGAGAGAGAGAGAGAGAGAGAGAGAGAGAGAGAGAGAAAAATATGAGAGAGAGAGAGAGAGAGAGAGAGAGAGAGATAGAAAAATATGAGAGAGAGAGAGAGAGAGAGAGAGAGAGAGACAAATATGAGAGAGAGAGAGAGAAAAATACGAGAGAGAGAGAGAAAAATATGAGAGAGAGAGAGAGACAAATACCAGAGAGAGAGAGAGAAATATGAGAGAGAGAGAGAGAGAAGAGAGAGAGAGAGAGAGAGAGAGAGAGAGACAAATACGAGAGAGAGAGAGAGAAAAATACGAGAGAGAGAGAAAAATACGAGAGAGAGAAAAATACGAGAGAGAGAGAGAGAGAGAGAGAGAGAGAGAGAGAGAGAGAGAGAGAGAGAGAGAGAATACTTCACTGGTCTGGCCAAAAAGGCTACAGAGGGAAGGAGAGAGGTTTGTACCAGTTGATAATAAACCAACATGTGACATATTTTGGCAAGGCTTAATGCATGCAGGGCCAGAGCAGAGTAATGTATCCAGCTACAGAGAAGCACAACGTCCACCTCCTAAACTCCATTTGGATCAAGAAGAGTCCATTTTAGTAAAACAAAAAACTGTTAGCTTGTATACGGATGCTTCATAATCAAGCAAAAATAACTCCAGGGGACTGAAAATTATATCGCCTTTATTCATCTCCTGCACGATAAGGCTTTTTTACGGCTTCATTCTGGGCCATGCAGCGTACCACTGGCTAGCGTGTTGATACCGCGGGTCTCCAGTGTTTTTTTTAGCACAACAGAGTTGTGAAATGAGAGCAGAGCTTGGTGGGATCAAGACAGGCCCCGGGACTAGTTCTGTCATCTTCGTCAAGCAGGGTTCTACACAGTACCTGGGGCAGATTAGACTGCCCTCAATTTCATCACACCAGGCCTGTCAAGGCTAGCCCGCCAGAGAACAGGAGAATACACCACGACAGCGCAGACACAGGAACAACTGGGACGGAGCTACGTAAACCTCCAGAGATACAGGAGAGGAAAGAGAGAGAGACAGAAGAGGAGAGAGTGAGGAGAAAGAGAGAGAGAGAGAGAGAGAGAGGGAGACAAGAGGAGAGAGGAGAAAGAGAGAAAGGAGTGAGAGAGTGACAGGAGGGGAGAGAGAGATACAGGAGAGGAGTAGGAAAGACAGAGAGGTACAGGAAATGTGAGAGGGAGAGAAACAGAGAGATAAGGGAGATGAGAGAGGAACAGAGATGAGAGAGCAACACATTCACTTCCTCTCAAGCCATCCCCAAGATAACCCACAATTAAGGGATTGGACAGACAGCCTCTAAAGTCATCTGCGGACCACATAGACACTTACTGTAAGCGTTCTATACTTTGACCGGGATTTGCGTGTTCTTGTTATTGGCCTGATATTTGAGTTTTGCCCAAAATATCTTCCTGAATTTAGCTCTGATTCGTCCGCTTTCATGACGGTGGAGAAATTAGAGCAGACATGGCATATTGGGCCCAGTGAGGAGGCAGGATGAATGGTCCTGAGGGTAGGAGGTGGGGGTAGGGGAATGGGGCGAGGATTCCTGAGACTGGCTGGGAGTGGCAACAGATGGGCAACTAGACCACTGGATCTGTGGATCATCACTGGATGACACCAAGTTGTGAGTTGCCTGGGTATAGGTTGTCCTCCAATTTTGTTTTTGAAATGACGTAATATGCTGTTAATTAGATCTGTTTTCCCAGGCGTTAAACAGTCCTACTTTTTGGTAATTAATAAATCATTTCCAGAAACTCGCTGAATCCTTTTGATACTCAAAGGATGATTATGTTAATGTTAACCTAGCTAATTATTGCGTTGTAATTCAATTACGGTTTACGCTCCATATAATGCAGCCGATTGCTCTCTGTTGTCTTCTCACTATTAGTAGATGGAAGCCTGCCTATTCAGAATGAGCAGTGGCTCTGCATGGCTCGATTCATTCATCTCGCATGCCAAACCTAATTGTGTGTATGATTGAGACACATGCAATTCCTCCAGGCCTGCCCCATAACCAATTTCCTGATCTCTAAAATGAACCCACTCCATTCTAAAGCAGCTGACATGTGTCACTGAACATGAAAAGGATGTCTGAATATGTATTTGCATAAAAAGCCATTCTCCACTTGTTAGGTAACCAATAGGCTCTAGACTGTGTCGATGAGTCAACATTGTTTTGACTCGCATTCGTCTCGGTGGTCAAAGGGTTCAACGTGTCACTTCCTGTTGCACTGAATGGGCTTTTTGCATATAGCCGATGATGTCATGTTCAGTCAGTCACTCACTATAGGATTTACTGTGTTGACATACAGTACAGCCCAGTAGAAGATGCTTGCAGTATTCATTTGGCAGTTAAGGGTAGTCCAATGTGACATTACCTTTAACACTCCTTCTGTAAGTATGACATAATTACAACAGTTTTGTCTCAAATATATTATAAATAACAAAAACAAAATGTTGCATATTACAATATTTGGCATGAATTATTTGATAGGTCAAGCTGGTCCTTTAGGGGTCACATTCTGAGGATCTGGATGACGGTGCAATAATAAAATACTCACCATATCTGTGTCTGACACCGGTCCAAAGCTGGTCACGTAGATATTTGTCCTCACCTCCGTCACACTCTCTGCTTGGACACGAAGAGAATACAAAGAGGCAGAGTTTAAGTACCTTTATGAAATTACAAAGGAGTGCTCCATCTCAGATGTTTACCATTCTTAAGCAAAATTCTGGAGAATTTGGTTTTCAAACAACTGTTTTTAGGTGGCAACTATATTTTAGAAAAATTCCAATCTGGTTTTCGTGCTCACCACAGCACAGAGACAGCCTTAGTTCAAGTGGTAAATGATCTTAGAGCCAACACAGATGCCAAACCGCTCTCTGTCTTTATACTCTTGGATTTTTGTGCTGCATTCGACACTGTTGAGCATGATGTCCGTCTGGACAGATTGGAGAGGTGGGTTGGCCTCTCCGGGTCCAGTTCTAAATTGGGTTAGGACCTATTTAACCAGTTGAGCATTTCTTATCACCCTTGGTGAACATAACTCAGAGGAAATACATATCACATGTGGCGTTCCAGAATGTTCTATTTTGGGTTCGGTACTGTTCAGTTTATACATGTTACCCTTTGGCAGTGTTATCAGAAAGCACAGCAATGATTTTCACTGCTATGCCGACGATACACAACTTTACATTTCTGTGTCATCAGAGGATTTTAGCTCAACGGATAAATTATTAGTCTTTATTAGTGATTTGAAATACTTGAATGGCTCACAACTTCCTCCAGCTAAATCAAGAAAAGACTGATGTACTATTTAAAAGAGATCTTAAATACATCTTTTTAGCTTTGGTTTTCCTCAGGGAGCTTTTTAGTCGTCCAGTTTTTGACATTCTTTTGTTTTTTTATCTTATGTTTGTTGTGTCGTAAATATTTCCGCTATTATTATGTATCCGTATTTTCCTGTGAAGCACATTGCTTTTACATTCCATGTCTGTAATGTGCCGTATAAATAAATATTGATTTGATTTGACCAGTCCTTTCCCTGACCACCAGACCTTATTGCTGCTCTGTCTGCTCCAGGTTAGTTGTTAATGTCAGTTCAGAAAAGTTTAGCTCACTTTCCAAACTACAAATCCAATGGTAGAGGCAGAGGCATGACTATTTCATGTCTCAACATTCTACACCAAAAAAAACAAGACTGAACCTACTGTATGGAGATAGCCAGACTTTAATCGGGGTTGTTTTCAGGGAGAGTGTTTGCATCATCATCATCATCAAAGTCACAAACGGAGATTATAAACAAACTGAGATTAGAAACAAACTGAGATTAGAAGCGATAAATGAGAGATGAGAAATCACAGGAATAATGAGGGTTGGCAGGACCACATTCAAATCATATTTAGGCCTGTTTAGAGGGACTTGTTTGTATTGGTGTCAGATGATGCTATTCACTGTGCATTATCCTACGGTTTTCTACTGTGCATTATCCTACGGTTTTCTACTGTGCATTATCCTACGGTTTTCTACTGTGCATTATCCTACGGTTTTCTACTGTGCATTATCCTACTGTTTTCTACTGTGCATTATCCTACGGTTTTCTACTGTGCATTATCCTTCAACTGGAAGTGCTTCCTATCTGGGCTAAACAACATTTCCGGTGTAACTGGGTGAAATGTGCAGTTTCAGAAGAGAGTTAAAGAAAAGACAAGAGATGTAACAGAGAGATGACAATGTGCTGCACATGAGTCATCCTCAATACGATGACGGGAGTGCGGGGAATCACCTTGAAGTTATAAGGTCTCCAAATAGAGCCTCGCGACCTTAACTTTGATTTCATCAATTGTAGGATGTAAATGAATGTCTCTGTGCAAATGAGGGGCTTTTGATGTAAGGCTGTGAGTGGCTGTCTGCCAGTCGTTGCTCCTAGACAAACTGGAACCAATGGAATGCTTCCGGAACCTGCCTTTATGGAATTTAGAGTTCCCCTGGCAACATGACATCAGCCATTAATCAAAATGCACATGCCGAGGTCTTTGGAATACAGAACACGTCCAATACATTTGGAGGGCACCTGAGATCTCTCTGTCTGGAAGGTCGGAGACTCATGGAAAGTGCACAGGTGGCATAGCTGATGTGGTGACACTTATCAGACATCCTAGTGGGGGTGGAACAGTGTGGGGGTGATCAACAATGTCAGCTTAAAACGTCACATGGATTTCATATTCACACTCTCACCGACCTCTGACCAAGAATCCAAAAAATGACTTATAATAAGTTCAATTAAAACAATATACACAATGAACTTAAAATCATTAGCATACGGTCTTAATGCTGCCCTGATGATTATCTAGCATTAGCCTTCCTCCGCCAAGGCCGGGCCGTGCCCAGTGGGCAGGAAATCAGAGCTCTGCTGGACCTCTGGGATCTGAAGACTGGGCTTGCATGCCAAGTGTCAAGAAGCTGCTGTTTTGAATAGGGTCTTTGTAGCATTCTGCTAGCGATAAGCATCTCCTTGTGATGAGGATTAGTCATTTCACTGTTCCAAAAAGCAATCTGTTCAACATCTGAAGAGATGTACTCTCACTGTGATCAGGGAAACTGAGCTGGTAATGAAAACCATTGTCAGACTCTGTAGGATCAATGGAGGTCACTCTGACAAGGGAACCAATTCATCATGGGGTCACAGCCCCAAATCCATCACTGTACGCCACAGCTAGCTGCCTGGCTCGCTGGGCGTGGGCTGGCACCGCGGGGAGGCAGGGAGGAAGGAGAGAGGAGAGCAGGTGCTCTCTGTTTCAGTAGAGGCAGTGGCCAGCGGCTTGTTTTTAACTAGGTAGATAATTGTATTTCACTCCAGGTTCTGGTGCGCCATATCATGTGTTCAAGCTTTTGTCCCAGACCACCACTAACAGAGCTGATTCAGATAATTAAGGTCTTTATAAATAGCTGATTGATTCTTCAAGTTAAAACTAGCTTACTTTAATAGTTTAAGGTAGTAGAAGCAGACAGTTCGACATTACAAAAAGCTAATATGCTAGCTAGCTGATGAGCTCGTTGAAGCAAAGCATGGCTATATAGTGAATGTTTCAAACACAGTTCTATTAAAGTGGTAGATGGCAGACTCAGCAGCTTAGAGAGAATCCTACACATTGTGTGCGGCAGAGTCCAGAAAGCACCATAAGCAGTGTGTCTGGCTGTTAGAGGTAGCGAGGGGCGAGCAGTGTCTTCGCTCAACAAACCAGCCTACCTCCCAGCCCGGGGCGCAGCCGGTTGTCGTAGCCATCCAACAGTCTGTCCAGGATCCGGGTGAAAATGGTGATGTTGTCTCTACTGTCGTCAGGCAACGGCTCTCTGTGCCCAACCACTGCCCTGCAGAGTGAGAGAGAGACAGAGCGAGAGAGAGAGAGAGAAAGTGTTAGATTGAACACAGCAGACATCTTTGAGTCTTTCCTGTAGCATTGGTTCCTCCGGCTCCTCAGATCAGCCATGGGAAATACACTAAATAGAAAAAGCTGTCCGCAGCTTCACTTTGTGCTCATTATCAATTTCCTGTTTACAACGAGATCTGGCCAAACCATTGGAGTAACCACTGTTTTTTCCAACCACTGAGAGAGTTGTCGGGGTAACTGAACCTTTTTCTAATTCAACCTTCAGAGTCCTGGCTACCACATTGATTGAGACCCAAACATGTTGGGATTTAATTTTGGGCGTCGTGTGGCAGCACATCACTCTCAGACATGGAAAGACTGATTGAAGTCCAAAAGGATTAGTCACAGAACTGCTGCCGGTCACAGAGCTGCTGCCGACTGTCACGGATCCCTCTGGAACTTTCATCACGCACACCTGTCCCCTATTCCCACTGATTAGTATTTGTATATATGTGGCCTTTGATTTCCATGGTCTTGTCGATTATTGTTATAATGTCCGTTGGTTGTGTGAGTGCTTGTGCTGTGTGTTTTGGGCTTTCATGCCCAAAACACTGTTATTTATTCAAGGTTCTCCTCACTCTTTTGTGTGGGTTTCAATCCAGTGTTTTTGTTACGTGTTTGTTTGGTCTTCATCCCCGTGCCTTTACACGGCACGCCGTAATATGGGCTTAATAAACTATTACGCATTTCTGCGTCCATCTCCCGTCCCTTCATGCCAACGTGACAGAATAATCGACCATAAATGGAGACAGCGGGAATGGCCCGTCCGACGACGCTGCGACTGGTCCGTCCGGCCCCGCTGCAATTTCGGCAGCTGCAACTGGGCCGTCCGACATCGCCACAACAGGTCCGTCCGACGCCACTGTTACTGGTCCGTCCTACGCTGCCGCAGCATTCCTGCGCCTGTCTCCCGACTCATTCATACCACCGACAGACAACTCACAGTCACTGAGCTGCTGCTGACCGACAACTCACAGTCACAGAGCTACTGCCGACAGACAACTCACAGTCACAGAGCTACTGCCGACAGACAACTCACAGTCACAGAGCTGCTGCCGACAGACAACTCAGTCACAGAGCTGCTGCAAACTCTGCCTCAGGGTTTTTTCCTCCTTCATTCTGCATAATATCCCACAAGTGACAAACGAGGTCCTGAATATGCAGTCAACCTCCGCTTCCTTAATTACCTTAAATATGCCAGAGCAATTATCTCTTTGTGGGCCTGGCCACCGTTCCCCAGTGAACAATGTGCTGGTGAGACGAAGAGGGCACCGTAGATGAGCTAATGAGTGCCATTTTCAATCAAACTCAGAGCCCCTGAGGGACTGACCTCTGACCTGTCTCCAGATTACCCCTATCAACAAGAATGTCTGAGGGCCATTAATAGCTAGCAGCCAAAGTCATTTATATATACGCAGGCATGCACCACCCATAAACACTCTCACAAGAACACAAATACATACAGCCTTACATGTGCAGCTGTGCGTTCAAATACATTATACAGGTATGTCTACCCTTCACGTTGTACACTATAAGGATAAACAAACACAAGCCCTCAACTGGAAGACAGACTAGAAATGGTGATGTTTCAAGGGATGAGTACATTAGGTGTCCATCTAAAATCTCCTTGTCAGTATACCAGTACTAACAGCACAGTTAAGGCAATGTCATAAAAGGAAGGACAGACAGAACATCACTTCTGTACGTATGTGTATGTGTGTGGCACCTTGACGTATGAACTACTATTTGTTTTTCACATCCAATCTCAGACGCCAGTCAAAGCCAAAGGGGCCTCTGCTGAAAATGAATCAGGTCTGAGTGATAAACACAGCAGAGCAACATAGAGGAGAGAGCGGGAGAGAGAGAGAGAGAGAGAGAGAGAGGAGAAGAAGAGGGAGAGAGAGGAGAGAAGAAGAGGGAGAGAGAGGGGAGAAGGAGAGAAGGTGAAAGGGTGAGAGAGAAAGAGAGCGAGCAAGAGAGAAAAGGAGAGGAGAGTGAGAGAGAAAGAGAGAGAAGGTGGGGAGGAGAGGAGAGGAGAGAGAGATGAGGGAAAATGAGAGAAGGAGAGAGAAAGAAGGAGAGAGAGAGAGAGATAGAGAGAGAGAGAGAGAGAGAGAGAGAGAGAGAGAGAGAGAGAAGGAAAGGAGAGAGAGGAGAGAGGGGGAAAGAGAGAGAAGGTGGGGAGGAGAGGAGAGGAGAGAGAGATGAGGGAAAATGAGAGAAGGAGAGAGAAAGAAGGAGAGAGAGAGAGAGAGAGAGAGAGAGAGAGAGAAGGAAAGAAGGAGAGAGAGAAGGAGAGAGGGGGAAAGAGAGGGAAGGAAAAAGAGCCGCACTGTGTATAACTCCACCGACATCTAATTAAATTCCTTGAGCTTTAAGAGGGCCTGCATCCTCAGAAAGCTTCCTCCAATCCCCCCACCGCACAACTCTCCTCCTCCTTCGCTCCCTCCCCTCTCCTCTCGCTCCCTCCTGCTCTCTGGAGTGTGCCGTGGGGGCTTATAGGGAGGCTTGTTACTGATTGACTGATAAGGACCCCAAAATCTGTCCACTGCTGGAGTGGCTGGGCCCACGCCCTCATTGTTTTGCTACTGGGTACCGGAGGCTGCCAGAATCCAATGGAGAGGATTAGTGGGCCCGGTCGGAGCTGCCTACAAATGACATTTTGAAAGCTGATGATTCTCCCCAGCGTGCTGTAGCTACAGGGGCCCTGCTTCATTTACTTACTATGGCAAGGGGAAATTAAAGGAAAGACAACCGCCATCTACCTCCAACAGGGGGGTATGAATGACATGGAGGGGGTACATGCCCTCATCAATAAACTCTTAATTAACAACATTTCTATTCCAGAATCAACCAACCCCCTACTGCCACCCATCAGCACCAAGGGTAAAGCCCTCCCTAGCCAACCCACTCACACATCTCCTCAGCCCCAGCCCATCACCAACCTATTGATACTAATATGCAGCATATCACACGACACATTGTATCCGACAAAGAAATACCTGCTATCATTCAATGGCTTCACAATATGCCTGATTTTCCTTTGTTGGCCTTGTCTTTTTCGTGTCTTCCAATTGTCTGTGCTCAGAGGAGATAAGGCCTCCAGGAGAGAAAGGGAACAGGTTGAACAATGGTTGCTAATGCAGCATTGATTGACTCAGGGGCAGATGCCACGTCGCAGCTCAATAATGACCAACATTTCTGTTCATTCTTCTTTCATCTAATTGAAGCTAATGAGGGACGGATGCGTGTTAGGCGTGCGCTTTTGAAGAAGTCTCAGTAAACTTAGCTCAGACTTTTATTAGGAGTACTCACGACACTCTGCCCATGTAGAATCTCTGGCCTTGCTGGCAGGCAAATGCAATGGTCAAACACTGAATCTTAAAAAGTACTCAGAGTTTACAGTCCTATTAAAACAAAAAGGCCTGAGGGAGAGGGCGAGAATTAAAAGATGAGTAAAATGAGTAGAGATTCTGCTACCACATCTACAGTACCAGTGAGCAGCTTTTCCCTTTCCTTCAGAGGTTAAATGCTGCTAAAGAAACAGCAGCCCCTATCGTCCCCCATTTCAAATCTGTTCCGCTGACTTCTAGAAGGCTATCCAGGAAACTGGAACAAGCATCACTCTCAAACATCCTTGACAAACAAGCAGCTATATAAAAACTAACAAATGTGTTTATCTTGCCATGACCAAACGGACAAATGTGTTTGTCTGTGGGATGTTGTGAGTCAGTGACAGGAACATACAACCGAGTCTCACTGATAAGACGGCAACATACAGTGCAAACTATTCGGACCCTCTGACCTTTTCCACGTTGGTACGTGACAGCCTTATTCTAAAATGTATTACATATTTCACTCTACACACAATGTTGCATAATGACAAAGCAAAAACAGGTTTTTAGAAATATTTGCAAATGTAAAAAAAAAAAACATAAGTATTCAGACCCTTTGCTATGAGACTCATAATTGAGATCAGGTGTGTCCTGCTTCCATTGATCATGCTCGAGATGTTTCTACAACTTGATTGGAGTCTACTTGGTGTAAGTTCAATTGATTGGACATGATTTGGAAAGGCACACACCCATCTATATAATGTCCCACAGTTGACAGTGCATGTCAGAGCAAAAACCAAGCCATGAGGTTGAAGGAATTATCCGTAGAGCTCCGAGACAGGATTGAGTTGAGGCACAGATCTGGGAAAGGGTACTGCGGCATTGAAGGTCCCCAAAAAACACAGTGGCCTCCATCATTCTTAAAAAGGAAGAGGTTTGGAATCAACAAGACTCTTCCTAGATCTGGCCACCCGGCCAAACTGAGCAATCGGGGGAGAAGGGCCTTGGTCAGGGAGGTGACCAAGAACCCGATGGTCACTCTGACAGAGCTCCCCAGAGTTCCTCTGTGGAGATGGGAGAAGAAGAACAACCTTCCAGAAGGACAACCGTCTCTGCAGCACTCCACAAAATCAGGCCTTTATGGTAGAGTGGCCAGACTGAAGCCACTCCTCAGTAAAAGGCATATGACAGTCCGCTTGGACTTTGCCAACATGCACCTAAAGGACTCTCAGACCATGAGAAACCATATTCTCTAATTTGATAAAAACCAAGATTGGACTCTTTGGCCTGAATGCCAAGCATCACATCTGGAGGAAACCTGGCATCATCCCTACGGTGAAGCATGGTGGTGTCAGCATCATACTGTGGGGATGTTTTTCAGTGGGAGGGACTGGGAGACTAGTTGGGATCGAGGGAAAGATGAACTGAGAAAAGTAGAGAGAGATCCTTGATGAAAACCTGCTCCAGAGCACTCAGGACCTCAGACTAGGCCAAAGGTTCACCTTCCAACAGGACAACGGCCCAAAGCCAAGACAATACAGGAGTGGCTTTGGGACAAGTCTCTGAATGTCCTTGAGTGGTCCAGCCAGAGCCCAGTCTTGAACCCAATCAAACATCTCTGGAGAGACCTGAAAATAGCTCCCCATCCAACCTGACAGAGCTTGAGAGGATCTGCAGAGACGAAACTCTCAGCTTGTAGTCTCTCTCTCTCTCTCTCTCTCTCTCTCTCTCTCTCTCAAAGAAAAGGAGACTTTCTCTTACATACACATAGTTCGGAGTCATTACAGTATTTCTCAATTGCTAAAACACAATTTCTGAAACCTTGCTCCATTTCCTGAAAACATTAAACACAAAACCTCATCTTCAAGCACTATTTACATAACCTCTGACTCCTCCTTCAAAATGAAACATTCGCCTCAAAACAGTTTTACTTAACTTTTACTGCTCTCAAATCATACACTCATACACTCTCAAGCAGTCAGTAAACAATCCACCGAAAAATAGAAAACATATTGTTCAAAACATACAATTCTCAGGGAGAAGTACATTTTTAATCTAAAAAAAAATCATATTTGTCCGTCATTGTCTTTTGATGAACGAAAACATGTTCTATCATAGTAGCTCAAAATTTATCAGAAATTACTACTCTGCTTTGCTCTTTTTTGTTCTTCCTCCTCCTTGTACCCCTATTTTTACAGTACTGTACCCTGCATCTCACAAACTTGTCCTTTGTTTCTGTGATACTGTAATTCTTGTTCTTTGTTGATATGAACCTGCAACCAGTCACAATCTATTGAGCAGTCAATACTGTTAATAAATGGAAAGCACAATGTTCAGGGCCATACAATTCATCCATTGTACAGTATACAGCCTACAATGCACTGTACTACAGTATCCATTCTCAGACTTTCTCCTTCCCACCTTCAACAACCTGTTTGCTCTCTGAACTGGCTTATATTGGTTGTGTCGCATCATTTGAAACAGGTTAAATCAAGTTTGAGTGGTTGTGTTCAATCAATGACATATGTTCTCTATTTGTATTTGATTGTTGCCACTTGTGTTTACCAAGTGTTTTGAGAATGAGAATGTGTTTTGAGAATGAGGATGTGTTTAGAGTTTTGCTGAAAAGTCTAAGTGAGATCTGCAAATTGTGTTTTAACATGTGAAATGGTTCAAGGTATTGACAACAGACTGCATCATTAGCTACATGAGTCCAGGCAACTGAGAACTTTGTTCAGCCAATGGGTTTTAGTGTTTTAGCAATTGAGAAAAACTGTAAAACAAGGCCTACCTTCAAACTCAGTGCCTCTTTGCTTGACATCATGGGAAAATCAAAAGAAATCAGTCAAGACCAGAGAAAAGAATTTGTCGACCTCCACAAGTCTGGTTCATCCTTGGGAGTAATGTCCAAACTATAGTAAGCAAGTATAAACACCATGGGACCACTCAGCCGTCATACCGCTCAGGATGGAGACACGTTCTTTCTCCTAGAGAAAAACATACTTTGGTGCGAAAAGTTCAAATCAATCCCAGAACAACAACAAAGGACCATGTGAAGATGCTGGAGGAAACAGTTACAAAAGTATCTGTATACACAGTAAAACAAATCCTATATCGACATAACCTGAAAGGCCGCTCAGCAAGGAAAATAACACTGCTCAAAAACCACCATAAAAAAAGATAGACTACGGTTTGCAACTGCACATGGGGACAAAGCTCGTACTATTTGGAGAAATGTCCTCTGGTTTGATTAAACAAAAATAGAACTGTTTGGCCATAATGACCATCGTTATGTTTGGAGGAAAAAGGGGGAGGCTTGCAAGCCGAAGAACATCATCCGTGAAGCACAAGGGTGGCAGCATCATGTTGTGGGGGTGCTTTGCTGTAGGAGGGACTCGTGCACTTCACAAAATAGATGGCATCATGAGGGAGAAAGATCATGTGGTTATATTGAAGCAACATCTCAAGAGAACAGTCAGGAGGTTTGGTTGCAAATTGGAAGCTTGGTTACAAATGGGAAGCTTGGTTGCAAATGGGTCTTCCAAATGGACAATGACCCCAAGAATACTTCCAGAGTTGTGGCAAAATGGCCTAATGACAACAAAGTTAAAGTATTGGAGTGGCAATCAAACCTATAGAAAATGTGTGGGTAGAACTGAAAAAGCGTGTGCGAGCAAGGAGGCCTACAAACCTGACTCAGTTACACGAGCTCTGTCAGGAGGAATGGGCCAAATTTCACCCAACTTATTGTGGGAAGCTTGTTTGAAGGCTACCTGAAATGTTTGACCAAAGTTAAACAATTTAAAGGCAATGCAAATACTAATTGAGTGTATGTAAACTTCTGATCCACTGGGAATTTGATGAAATAAATAAATCATTCTCTCTACTGACATTTCACATTCTTAAAATAAAGTGGTGATCCTAACTGACCTAAGACAGGGAATTTTAACTTGGATTAAATGTCAAGAATTGTCAAAAACTGAGTTGAAATGTATTTGGCTAAGGTGTACGTAAACTTCTGACTTCAACTGCACATACTATGTGGGTTGAAGGCACTTTTAATGCAATTATCTAGCTCTTCGTACAGCATGTTTAAGTGAATGAGCTGGGGAATGTTAAAATGTGTTGATCCCAAATAGACTTGGGGAATAAATCAATAACTCTTTAGAATAAACCACAGTTTGAGTGCTTTGGCAAGTGTTGTGTACGACAGAGTCAGATGTAATCTGATCAGCCTGCCAAATGCAGGTAAATGTAACTTCCTAGAAGACGCTCTTCAATCGTCTTCTGCATGTTTAATGGTGGTGTTCTCTGGCCTCAAAACTGAGCAGATCTAGTAAACGTGGTTTAGTGCCTGGCAGATTGCACCCTAAACTACACCATTGGCCAATATACAACTCAGAAACAGTGTACTGATCCAGGAGTCCTTCAGCACAAACCCAATGTAGTAATCCCTGGTTTATCTGTTGGATATGCCTAAGTGTTGAGCCAAACCAGAGACATCTCTGCCCGGCAGCTGCTGCTGCTCCTCTAGCCCTCCACGGTCTGGCAAGCAGTCAAACACACTGGATCTGGACTCTGGGGCCTCTGAGGAACATGTAACCCCGCTCATTTACATCACCCATTTGATTACAGACAAGATCCTCTGCCCACAACCCCATTCTAGTAGCTCCCCACTCCCCAGAAGTGCCAGGGTATGATCAGAGTCACATCATGCAGCCTTACGCATCATGCAGCCTTACGCATCATGCAGCCTTACGCATCATGCAGCCTTACGCATCATGCAGCCTTACGCATCATGCAGTAGAACAACTAAAGTTGCATTAATAACTCTAAATTAATCATATAGGAGTACCTATTTCTTTGTTAACCGCTCAACACAGAATAACCACGTGCTCACTCCCTCAACTCGTTTGGAGAAAATAAACTTTCTATTTTATTCAGCTTTGTTCAATTGTATTCTTCATACTATAAAATAATGCCATGGAATTCTAAGCAAATCTTGTCTGCTAAATGAACTAGTGTAGCCCACAGCCATATGGCATAGCCACAACAGGACCTAACATAAGGACAACTCAGAGGATGCTATTCTGTTCTTCTGAAATATACTACATTTTCTTCATATCATGTTTCTTTAGACCTGTCTAAAATAAATAATGGATTCATTTGAAGGTGTAGGCTATACTACATGGATTTATTAGACTTTTTAACATGGAGATGTTCCTAAAGTCAGTATCAGTGGCTTGTAGACTGTGTGGAAGCCAGGAGACACTAAGTGTGTTTATGTTAATTAACGGTCAATTACCATGAGACCGACAGATATTTGCTTGACAATCACCAGCTGACGAAATTTCGTAGCCCTTGTTGGGGTCCAAGAGCTTGGATAAGCTTTCAACTGACAAACCTAGTCAGGCTCTGTGAGGCAACTAAACAAGAAGAGAGGACCAGCTCCTGTCAAACCAGACAACATACAGATGTTACAACCATACTGTAGAGTGACAAGCATGGTGAAATAACATCCCGAGGAGGTTGGAAAGTAAAAAAAAATGTATGCTCACAAATGACTCTGATCTGTTTATTTTTGTCCCTCAAACATTAAAGTGCTTTGTGTCCTTGGTTTTAGCGCCTTTGGCTAAATTAACATCTAGTGAGAAGAGTATTAATTAATGAAATATACAGAAGCATGCATAAAACATGTTTTTTTCTTCTGTTGGGATAATTATTACTAACGTTTTACTAAGGCAGAATGCAACTCCTAGGGGCTTTCTTCATATTAGTTTCTCCTCTTTCAACTTCATTATTATTTCAGTAAAACTTTTCAGCTTTTATGGAGCAGCCCCTGTTGTTAAATGAACATTGTCTAACTGACTCGCGTCCCAGAGAACTTTTATCATGCTTTACTAAAGCTCCCAGCTTTGCAGACACTCAATCTTGATGCTTCACTTATTTTTGGCTATTCCCTTGTGTTCAAGCCAATGAGGCATGTTGGCATACCAACAGACAGGGTGCAGTAGGATAATTCTCAAGCAGAGCATGCTCCAACAGACTGGCTCATTGACTGGCTTTCAGATGGAAGGATTTCAGCAAGCCCGTGTGGATCTGGAGGTATGCTGGATCATACCAATAGCTGTGAATTCCAACATAAGAGTTCACAGTGCATCAAGAAAGCGGAGTGGCTTGTATTAAACAAACTGTGAAATTGGAGAATATTCGCCAGTTGCGACTGAAAACATAATGTCACAAAACAATGCCTCTATAGGAGAAAACATTTGTTGTCGGATTAAGCTGGGATCAATGACTAACGAAGCTCAACTTCATGGCAGTGTAACATGGCATAGGTAAACTCTGGCACAGCCATTCTCTGCAGCACACAAGGTGTTGAATCATCCATTGAGTCAACTCGCTTCATTGGTCAGTAAGGAGACCGACATCCATCCCCAGTTGCTCTGGAGCAGGATTGAGTTCTCTGTGTTCCACAGTGCAGCTGTGCAGACACACCCTCTGGGGGATCCACTCCGGCTCTAATCTGATTGTTCACCAATTAGGAACTTTGAAGCTGACAGATCAATTACTCAATATATATCAACACAATGCCGCTGTTAGTTATCCTATCTGAAATTCAGGTAATTAGCCAAGAGATCAATAAACTGTGAGCAGGGCGATGAACTTGGGGAGATATGAGAGAATTTGAGATTGATGAACTCGTTAATTAAACGGCGTGGCTTTGGATCCGACTCTTCTGGACGCCTCTTTGCGACCACTAAAGGTCCGAAGCTTCTGCGCATGTGCTGGATTCTCTACTTTACACAGTTTGTACTCTACTCGTTTGGCTGTCCAGAGAACAGGCTACTCTGGCGAATGCTGCTCGTTTAAAAAAGTTAGATCAAAGCTGAATCAATGTCTGCAAGATCACATATTATAGTATTGTAGCAGGGCCCGCTTCCACGAGGAGGAAAAAGGGGGATTAACCCCCTCAGTTGAAATCTCTGCCCCATCAGTTTTTGTTTTTTACGTCCCTAGATAAAATAGCAAAAAAGTTACCATGATTGGGAGACAGGTTGGCGCAAAAAGAATCAGTGTCAGCATAATGGACAGGATGCACTATGGTGTGTAGGGGGGCTATGGAAAGTCACTGGGGCGGATAGGTATGACTCCTTTGGGTTTCCATCAAAAGCGGGAAAAACGCTTCTTATCTGTGCAAGGCTAAGTGAATAAAGTGATACGCCTCCGCCTGTAATTTTTTCATTTTTAAGGGCGAGGTTTACCATTGAAGCTGCTTTACTCGAGTCTGCGTCACGCCCCACCACTACAAAGTTTAGTTTAGCTCGCTGTAAAAAATTGTTAGTTGTGAAAGCATTGTGAAGTTCCTCTCTTGACATTGAATGCACGTGTTCGTAAATCGCAGAAGTAAGACTGGAGACTACAGGGCTGTTGAAGGCATTGATAGACCCAGGCCTTAAGTTTTACAGCCAACATGGTGCACAGAATCCTCAGGCTTCTCTATCCTCCAAACAAATGACACACCACCAGCGCCAAGCAAACGTCAACATTATGTATGTACAAATCTCCAGCAATAAGCGATGGACAGACAGTACAGTAGGCCAGCAGGACAGAGAAGACACTAATGTAAAATACTTTTTTTCAGCATGTTGGATGCTGTCATTGGTGAAATGTCAGAACGATTTAGCGAACGCAACAGCCAATTGGTGGAGAACCTGAGTGCACTTGAACAAGAGAGCCATGACCTTCTAGATGTGAAAATGTCAAACCACTGCTGGATCAGATTTGGTGGAAGCTGACCAGTTTTTGCCGACTGAAATCGCTTGCTCTGGCTCCGATGTGGACAAATGGACCCCACTTGAAACGATTCTCTGGGTGTCAGGTATGCGTAAATGCCTGCAAGTGAGTCAGGCGCAGGAGAGCAGATAGCGGGTAGCAAACGGAGCCTTTTATTTAGGCGAACCAAAAGAAAACGTCACAACGAACACAAAATATAATATGGGTTGACAAAACCCAACGCAACCAGACATACGTGCGCATACATGAAACAAATAAACAATACCACACAAAGACATGGGGGAAACAGAGGGTTAAATACACAACACATAATGAGGGAAATGAGAACCAGGTGTGTGGAAAAATGAGACAAAACAAATAGAAAATGAAAAATGGATTGGCGATGGCTAGAAGACCGTCGACGTCGACCGCTGAACACCGCCCGAACAAGGAGAGGCATCGACTTCAGTGGAAGTCGTGACACTGGACCTCACTCTGCTATGCCAACCGTGCTTACTGCACTGAAATATGGACTGGCTTTCGGGGCGTACACAGCTACAATTGAGGTCGGAAGTTTACATACACTTAGGTTGGAGTCATTAAAACTCATTTTTCAACCACTCCACAAATTTCTTGTTAACAAACTATAGTTTTGGCAAGTCAGTTAGGACTTTCTACTTTGTGCATGACACAAGTAATTTTTCCAACAATTATTTACAGACAGATTATTTCACTTATAATTCACTGTATCACAATTCCAGTGGGTCAGAAGTTTACATACACTATGTTGACTGTGCCTTTAAACAGCTTCGGAATTTGGCTTTAGAAGCTTCTGATAGGCTAATTGAAATCATTTGAGTCAATTGGAGGTGTACCTGTGGAAGTATTTCAAGGCCTAGACCTCAGAAAAAATGTGTAGAAGATGCTGGAGGAAACAGGTAAACAAGTATCTATTTCTACAGTAAAACGAGTCCTGTGTCGACATAACCTGAAAGGCCGCTCAGCCACTGCTCCAAAACCGCCATAAAAAAAGCCAGACTACGGTTTGCAACTGCATATAGGGACAAAGATCATACATTTTGGACGAATGTTCTCTGGTCTGATGAAACAAAAATAGAACTGTTTGGCCATAATGACCATCGCTATGTTTGGAGAAAAAAGGGAGAGGCTTATAAGCCGAAGAACACCATCCCACGGGGGTGGCAGCATCATGTTGTGGGGGTGCTTTGCTGCAGGAGGGACTGGTGCACTTCACAAAATAGATGGCATCATGAAAAGGAAAATTATGTGGATATATTGAAGCAACATCTCAAGACATCAGTCAGGAAGTTAAAGTTTGGTCGCAAATCGGTCTTACAAATGGACAATGACCCCATGCATACTTCCAAATTTGTGGCAAAATGGCTTAAGGACAACAAAGTCAAGGTATTGGAGTGGCCATAACAAAGCCCTGACCTCAATCCCACTGAAAATTTGTGTCACGTCTGCTCCGCTCTTCCCCGCCCCTGACGCTTGAGGACGCCAGGCTGCCCTGCATCACGCACTCCTATCATCCATTACGCACACCTGCCTTCCCTCGTCACGTGCATCAGCGATATTGGACTCACCCGGACTCACTCATCACCTGTTATTACCTCCCCTATATTTGTCAGTTCCCCAGCTCTGTTGCCCTGCTTCTGCATTAATTGTTTTTTGTTTGTATTACTAGTCTGCTGACGCTGTTCCTGTCTCGTTCCATATCCAATCTTTATTAAATGTTTGACTCCCCGTACCTGCTTCGTCTCTCCAGCATCATCCCATGTGACAATTTGTGGGCAGAACTGAAAAAGTGTGTGCAAGCAAGGAGGTCTACAAACCTGACTCAGTTACACCAGCTCTGTCAGGAGGAATGGGTCAAGATTCACCCAACTATCTGTGGGAAGCTTGTGGAAAGCTACACAAAACATTTGACCCAAGTTAAACAATTTAAAGGCAATGCTACAAAATACAAATTGAGTGTATGTTAACTTCTGACCCACTGGGAATGTGATGAAAGAAATAAAAGCTGAAATAAATCATTCTCTCTATTATTATACTGACATTTCATATTCTTAAAATAAAGTGGTGACCTAAGACAGGGAATTTTGACTCAGATTAAATTTCAGGAATTGTAAAAAACTGAATTTAAATGTATTTGGCTAAGGTGTATGTAAACTTCCGACATCAACTGTATATGGGAGAACTCATTTTGCACTTTGACAAACTGTGTTCAGTCAGCACAGAAGAAGTATGCTTCACCCGAGGAAAGATCAACTAATCCAAGTGGCATTGGAGGAGGATTCTTACAAGATGACTTCGGGGAGAATGGAATGATCGATTACTCAGGAAGTTCCACAGAGAATCAAGGAGGCTGCAAACTCTTCTGAAAAGGTAAGAAACAATCTAGCTGGTTGGGTTTTATCAAAATATTGGTGGTATAGCCAGTGGCATCATTTCAACAAAAAACCTAGGGTATGGAATGGCAAAATTACTTCCTTATCCAGCCTACGTTTTCAACTGGCATGCTTTAATTGTGTTCAAGCATACAGTATCTGAGAGGACTTATATATTTCTGTTTTGTTTGTGTTTTGGGATTTTCTTACATTTTGTTCTTAACATCATCAAGGTGTAATGTGTCTATAATGTTTGTGGTGTTTTTTTTAACTTGTTTTAGTTTGTCATGGTGCTGATAGAGAACTGCAGAGATTTCAGGCCAACCTGTCACTTCTTGGTCAAAAGCACTCAAGGGTCTCGGCATTTGAACTTTTATGTTTCGTGGTATAGTGTGATATCAGCGGAATTCAATATAATTCCAATGCGAAACCCAAATGACACCCCTTGGTATAGCTACATATGGTTATGTTTCATCACAGAAATAGATAAGCTACATTCTATTATGGTTTTCTTGGTAGCCTATTGGTTTTCGTGGTTGTAAATGGAACTGTACCTATTGGAAACGTGTTTATGGTATGCTGTCATTGCTTAATTGATTATGTGGGTCGAATTTGATTCACAGAAGTGAATTGTGCCATATCACAACGTGTTTCTGTACTCATGAGCAAGCAGCATTCATTGCTATGTTTGAAGCGGACCTGTATAGGCCGGTTTATTTGGCAAGACAGTTGTGCATGTCTGCATCTCACTGTAGTAGGCTGTAGGCTGTGTTTTGGTTATTTGGATATCCATTTGCCTTTTGTTTCCTGTGTGTGTTTACTGTTCATGTAACTAGCCTAAATGTAGATTGTGTCATGCTTTATTGATCTGATATTTTCTTTACTAGGCCTGCTTGGTACCGCTATATTCTTCTTTCACATTCATTCATTCACAGTTGTCGGTATTCTAAGCCAAACTGCTATTCAGTATTTTTGTTTACATGCATGAATAACTAGGTTATTTACTTTCAGCATTTAGTTTGTATTATTTTGGTAAGACAGCTGTTCGTACAGCTGCATTCACATACGGTAATTCACCTATTACAAACAGCCTATCTATGTTGTAGCCTGTTGTATAACATTACTGTAAGACAAAACACCAGCTCATTTCTTTTGGCCAAAAGTAGGCAAAATATCTGCTTTGATTGAAACTAAACACAGGTATGCTACAGTTTGTTAAAACCATCTGCTCTGGCTGTACACAATTCAAAACAATACTGTAGGTTACTTCAAAACAACACTGTTTAACTCAAGAAGTTCTAAAGCATCTCTCCGTGAAACGGAGATCAAATGGTTGGTGTGCAGATGCTGCATGGACGTTTCACTGGTAAAACCTGAATAATTACCTTTCACGATTGGCAGTGAGAAATGTGACTGGAGGGTGAAGGTAAAGAGACGTGTGTAAAGTAAAGGTAGAGAAACACATACAGAATGCGATTCGGATCTTCAGCTCTGGGTAAAAGGGATCCAGGGGGGTGGGACAGAGTGGGTACCTACGGATTCACAGCATTGGCCTTAATTAAAGACATGTTCCAGTACTTAGGAGACTAGTAAGTATTTTTAAACCTCCAGCTTGTGCTGGATGTGTCAATGTGTAGTTCATATAACATCTTCTATGAGCAGAATTACTGTATTGCCTCAATTAGCCGCAAAAACCCTAGTTTGAAAGCGACTGCTGTCTGGAAGTGGTGCTGCACCATTTTCCCTACATTTCCCCCCCCCATGTGGGCCAGCCCCCTAGCAATTCGAGATCCAGCCAATGAGATTCAGCCCTTCACCATTTGAGTGACAGCTAGCAAGATTTACACACATCAGAGCGAGAGAGAAAGCAATGACGTGGTGCACAGATCAGGGACCACTTTTGGCTTGTGGGCACTGCCTTCAGAACTACTGGCTAAAAGGTACCGGAGAATCCCTTTAAATATTCCCTGTTGATAATGTGTGGGTGGTGCCTAACAGTGATATGCTTCTGCATGATGTGCTCGGCCTTCTACTCCCAACTCTTGACTTGCAACAAAATATGGGGCAATTCTTGTCACCATAGTATTTGCGATGTAAAGATGTAATAGGATCATTGGTGTTGCATATCATGATATTGACACATACAGGTACTAGATCTACAGTATGCTACCTGCTGTGTTTTACATTTATACATACAGTATAGCCTACCGTACTTCCTATTTGCTCCATTCCCATCTGAATGCTGAAAAATAAAATATACGACAGGCAGCCAAGTCATCCAACCGCATACAGAGTCTCACCACAAGTGAATACATTACCCTGGCCCAGCCCTGTAACACATTAACCTTGACAATGCCACCGTAACATTGACCGAATGTTCTCTGTCCACCAGGTCACATCTCAAAGTGACGCCCTTCCCTTTGGTCCTGTGAATAATGCATGTGAGTTGGGGTGAGAAGGGGAGAGGAGCCGGGGAACTTCAGAGGCGATCCATACGCAGGAATAGCTGGAGTAGACTTACGGCGCCCCCCCCCCCCCCCCCCCCCCCCATAGCCATTGATTAAGTGTCACTTTGGCCGGTGGCGTTGAAACCGATTCCAAACAAAACAGACAACAGAAGCGGGTCTGGCTGCTCACACTCGTTAGCCCGTGATTGCGCTGCGGAGGGCCTGGATTGGAGGCAAGGTTATAAGACCTCCGTACAATGGAAATTAACACAGGCTGCTCATTCATATGTAAAATATGGATTGTTGCAAATAATAGTTTAATCAAGCCCTGCCTATCACTGAGTGTGTGCAGTAAGGGATTGCAGCGATACACAGAGTGACAGAACCTAATATAGGGGATTTGTCTGTGACAACTTTATCCATTAGCAAAGTCTCCTGCCTGTACTGTAGCAAAGCCGATTTGGAGCCCGGCGATGGTATCAGTGGGCATCAGGGAGGCGGCAGGACTCGGGGAGAGACAGATTTGCTGATGTGGAGAGATACTCTGGAGGTATAAGCACTCTGAAGTCTAAAAGGATTATTTACAAACTTGGTCATGGCTGGTACGGCTGTACACTTACATTTTCGGTTCAGATCCAAATTTCTCCAGACAGATACCACACCACAATAACCCCCAGCCCTGCTCCCCTCCACTACCTACCTAAAAGGGGGAAGTCAGGTAAACCCTCAACTATAGCCCAAGTTTCAATAAAAACACTTCTCTGAGTGAAGATCGCAGAGCAAGGCTGCTGCTTATGTGCCTTATGTCGTCTTTCAAATGATTGCGCACATCTCGTTGTTATACACCGAAAGTATGGTTTGACTTAATCTACCTCGTCCCCCAGAATAGATTCCTATTGAAGACGAGCATGCTCATCCCTAGTGCAACGATGTGCGCTGAGAGTTGGGAAACAAGTGCAGGGAGTGAGTGTTTTAATAAATAAACGCAACTTAACACGAAACAAGAACCACGAACAACACACAGACATGACACTAGAACAGAAACAATAACACCTGGGGAAGGAACCAAAGGGAGTGACATATATAGGGAAGGTAATCAGGGAGGTTAGTGAGTCCAGCTGAGTATGAAGACGCGCAGGTGCGCGTAACGATGGTGACAGGTGTAACGAGCCATAACGAGCACCCTGGTGACCTAGAGGCTGGAGAGGAAGCACAAGTGACACCCAGAATATTTTCACGTGTTTGTTTTCAACAACTTCATAGTTAAGAACACTATAACAACATGGAAGAAAATGAAGTGCATTTTACAAGAACCAATATCACTCCCTAAAAACCTCACTCTTATGGAACAATCCTTGAATAGATTTTCAGAATTCACTGATAAATTGGCCCACATGGAAAACTAAAGGCATAGAAACAGTAAATTACATAGTAACAGGAACTACGTTTATTTCCATGACAGAATTAAATAGCAAGTTTGGACTGACACATGCAGACATTTTCAAATATATGCAATTTAAAAGTTGTATATTACGAAATTTCGACCTGAAAGCATTTGGGCATCAGAGCAATGTCGAGGGAATCAAATTTGTGTAATGATGTGCGCCGAGAGTCGGGAAGCAAGTTCAGGGAGTTTAATACATTTAATATATAAATGAAACCAACGTCACACAAACAGTGCACCAACATGAGACAGATACAATGACGCCTGGGGAAGAAACCAAAGAGTGACATATAAAGGACAGGTAATCAAGGAGGTGATGGAGTCCAGGTGAGTGTCATAATGCGTCATTACGAGTTACGATGGTGACAGGTGTGCGCCATGCCGAGCAGACTGGTGACCTAGAGGCCGGAGAGGGAGTACAGGTGACAATTTGCCCCAGAAAAAGATACTCAAATGATAGGTAACGTTTAAAATCCAACTGACAATCTCTTAGAAAAAACGATCGGAATCAAGACTTAAAAATAACTGATATTGTGTTTTGAACATAACTAACAAAATTACAGTTAACGAAAATGAAAGTTTAATCTAGTATAAACTAATGTATAGAATTTATTATTAAAAAGACAGATTTCACAACTTCTACAGCACAACGGCAGAGTCATGTCTTAAGTGTAAAACTAACAAGGACTCAATAATTCATGCCTTCTATGAAGTCCAAAACGTTATGGGCGGCGTTAGGAGGTTGGCTGTCAGACGTTTTACAATGTAAATGTACTATTTATCTGTTTATCTGCATATTTCAAGGCATATGAGGGTGCGTGAAGATACCCAATAGGCTCGACCATACTTTTCTAGTCAATGACTTTAAAAAACTTCTACTTAAAAACTGGAAATCAAATGATACGGATGGCCTCTTATGCGTTTGTCGTTCCCTTATGTCTTAGTTCGTACATCTCAATTGTCATTAGAAACCACATTAGTTTAAGCAAGTCAGCCATCAGCTATGTTTTTTTTAAAGGCAGTAAAAGAGGCTGAATGAACTGTTTCGCTGCCAGACAAGGCTCTGCTGTTAGCCAGGTGTAGCAGTGGTAAGATGTTGGGACTCTGCTGTTGGGACAGCTTTATGTAGGCCCTAACACTTTGCGGGGACCATTTGTCACTGTTATAGTGCAATTAATGTATTGTTTAGTGTTGTGTTGTGACTTTGCTGGAATGCATTAACACTTATTTTTCTTTTTGACCCCACCAAGATTTACATGCTAAAATCGCCACTGGACAAACGTGATGTGTATGGTTGTGGTAGGAACATGTGGGTCTGAGCAGGTGTGATGTCACTGATATATGGTTGTTATTGTTGAGAAAAATAAATCATACAAAAAAAAAGAGATGGTTCATTATATGTTTGTTATTGTTTGAGAAAGAGCAGGAAAAGACTAATTTCTATGCCTCCGGAGTCAGGTTGGAAGTGTGTGCAGTTATTTAGACACATTTGAGGCTCCCATGGACAGCTAAAACAGTGAACAGAACAGCTTTAATATTTTAAAATACAAAAGACATAGCCCATTAGCAAGAGATACATGCACATCATTTAGCAGACACTCTTATCCAGATTAACTTACAGGAGCAATTAGGGCTAAGTGCCTTGCTCAAGATTTGTTTTGTTTACCTAGTCAGCTTGGGTTACTGGCCCAATGATTTAAACAACTAGGCTACCCACAGTAGATAGTAGATAGTAGATAGTAGAGAGAGAGAGAGAGAGAGAGAGAGAGAGAGAGAGAGAGAGAGAGAGAGAGAGAGAGAGAGAGAGAGAGAGAGAGAGAGAGAGATGGGGAAGTGTGAGAAGCCAGTGTACAGCATGATGTTATGAATTATATTTCTGTGCCTCCTTGAGATGTCAGAAGAGAAGAGGGGAGTCAGAATGAGTACACAGTATGCAGCACACTCTCGATTCACGCTTATTAAAATCTGGAAACATATGATTCAATTTGCGAATGAAGGCAATGCCACCTAAATAATGTTAAGCACATCTAATCTCAGCTAAGACATGCTTGAACATGTTTTTCTTTTTAACAAAGCAGGACTAACCTTAATGCCAGCTCTGAAGCTCTGCATGCCTCCACTCCTTTCCCTTTTATTTTCAGGATCCATTTCCACATAACCGCATTAGGACGTAATAATAAATACCCGGGTTTATTGGTACGTCCCAGGGGGAAGTCAAAATTCAACTTAGTTGGAGAAAGACGATGCAACAAAAGAGTAGGGGGATCAGAGAGGGAGGCTTTTCAGAGGTCAGAGTATTTCACATTCAGTTCTGATACTGAGGGAGAGAAATGGGTCATCGGAATAATAAGGACTATTTAGGTTCCTCACTTAAGTCACCAGAAATGTATTTAGGAAAACAAAGTGAGCAGAGCCACGAAACAAGCCCCTCCAAGGCCTCAATTTGTCTCTTTAAATGCCTTGTTTATTCTCTTTGGGCTTGTTTGTTTTTTAATCATCTGAATTATTTACATAAGTAACAGGGAGAGCCACTACTTGTTATGCAGAGGTAATAACGGAGCTACTGGTGTTTAGAACAGCAATCAACCATAATCAACTTTATTATCTTCCTCATCATCATCATCATGTAAATGTAATAGCTTTTGTCATCAACATGATATTAGTTGTTTTTCTTTGCACGCACAAAGCAAAAATCTGCATTGCAAGCAGGACTGGACTGTCAGCATGTCTGAAAAATAAGAATGCATCCTACATTTTCCAAAAAGAGCAAATCAACCAAATAATGGAGGCGTAAACAATGGGATTTTCTTGAAGGGTGTATATGAATGAGAAGACGTATATAGTAGTAAACGATGGGATTTTCTTGAAGGGTGTATATGAATGAGAAGTTGCATATAGTCGTAAACGATGGGATTTTCTTGAAGGGTGTATATGAATGAGAAGACGTATATAGTAGTAAACGATGGGATTTTCTTGAAGGGTGTATATGAATGAGAAGTTGCATATAGTCGTAAACGATGGGATTTTCTTGAAGGGTGTATATGAATGAGAAGTCGTATATAGTAGTAAACGATGGGATTTTCTTGAAGGGTGTATATGAATGAGAAGACGTATATAGTCAAACAATGGGATTTTCTTGAAGGGTGTATATGAATGAGAAGTTTATATAGTCGTAAACGATGGGATTTTCTTGAAGGGTGTATATGAATGAGAAGACGTATATAGTTGTAAACGATGGGATTTTCTTGAAGGGTGTATATGAATGAGAAGTTGTATATAGTCGTAAACAGCGTCTGTTTTTTCACATTAAATAAGATCCAGTCCATCTTTCTTTTTCACTATTTGCTGACACAGTGTAAAATGAATCACTACTCCACCGAAAGCAAGGGTTTTTTAAATTACACCTCTTGAATATTGTGTGTGTGTGTGTGTGTGTGTTTGGTGCCAAATTGGATTGCAACCTAGTTCCCCCCCAACTCCCTCTTCCTCCTTCTCCACTCCCAAATCTAATTCCCTGTGTGTGCGCACCCAGTCCCTTCAGTACAGGGTTGAATAGGGACATTTCAATCAATACCTGACTGTAGGACTTAGTGTTAGCATGAAGGCAGTCGTCATGCGTGTGTGCCTGTGACCACACACCTGCACACACAACTATAATATACCATCAAACACATTGTCTGCATTACTGCTTATTGTACAGCCGTGCTTTCATATAGTGTGTTGTACGTGATGTGCATAACAAACCATGCACACTACCATGCAAGATATATACTGTATTTATGGAAAGGAGGGGACAATTTTGGACAATCGATCTGATAAAATGTATTTGTAATTCTCTGAATTACCTGGAAATTCCCAAATAAACGATGAATGAAGTTATTCAATCAGCAACACAACGTTTTTATTAAGAAACATTTTAATTCCAAATCTTGATAGCTGTAAACTTGTTGATTGCTTTGTATGACTCTCTTTGATGGATGGAGAGAAATCTCTCTGTCATGACTGTCCTGTGAGGATCCAGATAGGTCGGATCAGCTTTTCAGTGGATGACTTCGGCCAGACCCCCTCTACCCCACAGGAAGGGTGAGGGGAGCTGGTGGGGGGTTGACAGTTCACAACGTGTTGTAAATCAGGAATTAGAACTTTCAGATATCTCCCTCTCCAAATTCACACAGGAATGTGCATTTGTTCACAGACGTTTCTCTGTCGAAACTCTAATACGTGGTAAAGCGAATACTGGAACAATATTTCTAACATAGAACGTGGGGGGGGGGGATGGTCAAAGGAGATCTAAAGAATAATAACGTTATATGGGTTGTTATTTTGTGATGTCATTCAAAATCTTATAAAGGAAATACTGTAACTTAAAGTATATACACTACATGTATGAAATCTCCATTCTCTACGTTGTACATGAAATATGAAAATATGATGAACGTATTTTTGTTAAGATATGGATGCGATTTTAGGAGCCATCAGAGATAACTTGTTTTCTATAAACTTTGCACAGTAAGTAACCACGCCCCGAGTGAGGTCAGAGAGCGTATCAGCCTGATGGAACAATCCCTTTCGACCAGAGTGTATAAAAGGATTGGTAAAGAAATTAACATTCAGACCAGAGAGGCGTGTAGCTGCAGTTCCCATTCAAAGTGATTTGAAATCTCAACACGAGATAGAGACGATAAAGTCACCTCCCGGACCATCACTGGTTATGGCTGAAGAAAAATCTGTCCCAAGAAAAATATCTAGAAAATCGAATTTAAGCGGGGCCATTCTACTACTCTTCAAACCATCGTAGTCAACTACTCTCATCACCCCACTGAGAACCATTGATACGGCTGGTTAGCCTATCTTCAAAGAATAATCTTCCATAGCGAGTGGAAGCATTGTGGGCTCTGTAGTTCTGTTCAGGACTACACGATGGGTCACCGGATGCCGGGCGATGGCAGTGGAGAGCAGTAGAAGAGACAGGGGGACCCCTTTTGAACAATCAGAGCCTTCCAAGTTTGCAGCGGAAAAGCCCAACGCCCTTCCTAAGAAGGCCTGGTTCCGACAGCGATACACGGTAACCAATGCATTTACACGTAAATAAATTCATGATTTTTTTCTCCAAACGGGCGGCGGTTCGTGTGCAAAGTATATGATTACTGTGAGAGTAGTTCTAAATGTACCAAAGTATTATGTCTCTGTCCCTCTCGGTGTCTCTTGTATCTGCCATATATATATATATATATATTTTTACATTTTTACCTTATTTAACTAGGTAAGTCAGTTAAGAACAAATAGTTATTTTCAATGATGGCCTAGGAACAGTGGGTTAACTGCCTGTTCAGGGGTAGAACGACAGATTTGTACCTTGTGGTTACTAGTTCAACATGCTAACCACTAGGTTACCCTGTGTCAGTCCACTAGGGACCTGTTTTCTAATGTATTAAGTATATGTGTTTATCCTGTGTTATCATTTAGTGAGCTTGATGTCACAATCCTCGTACGAAGCAGACCAAAATGCAACGTGGTGTGTGTTCATGATGATATTTTAATTAAAGAAAGCACTGAACACTGAATACAAAACAATAAACGAAAAACGACAGTGAAGCCATATACCAAAATGTGCTGACTCAAGCAACTAACATAGACATAGACAATCACCTACAACCCACAATGACAAAACAGGCTACCTAAACATGGTTCCCAATCAGAGACAACGACTAACACCTGCCTCTGATTGAGAACCATATCAGGCAAAACACAGAAACAGACAAACTAGACATCCAACATAGAATGCCCACTCAGATCACACCCTGACCAAACAAAACATATAAACATACAAAGCAAACTATGGTCAGGGCGTGACACTAGTAAATAAATAATTAAACCGATTGGTGTAGTACTGAATCATAAGTAAGGCTTGGGTTTTTGCAGATTGCAGGAGGTTACGACTGTTCAGAATGATGATATGATACTTGGTTGTGATTAATACGTTGACTGTTTTATGGATGTGATAGGTAAAGACTTTAGAGTTTAATTCGGAAGACTCTTTAAACAACCGCTCTCGTGGTGCCCCAAATCCTAATGAGTTAATTGTTACATGACTAATTTAAATTGGGTTACAATTAAACATAGTTAGTTGATTAGATAAATATACCAGTCATCAGATGAATGGAAGTAAAGTCACGACATCTCTGTAGCAAACCAACGGGAATGCTTTGATAATGGGGGATGGTTTACAAATGAGTTGAGATGGGTAGATGCTAGTTGCTGTGTGAGTCAGTAAGGGTAAGTAACAGTGGTGAGTAATAGTTCAGTCACTAGTTCTAAAAAGCTTGTGGTAGGCTAGGGAGCCTTGTCCATGGTTTGAAATGGATACACAAGGCTAGAGCATGCAGCACACTGCACTGGGGAAGTGGACTCAGTAGGAATACCATAGTGATCTTAGGCCTTGTGTATGGCCATGTCTTGGAAAGAACCTCCTGGCTGTACATCTTTTTACAAATGTGAAATTCACCAGTTCTGTGTGCTGCTAATAGACAGCGAGGGCTGACTGGCACCATGGCAAAACAATCTGGGCTAAGCCCTGTCTCACCGTCCCTCAGGTCTCCCCAAAGCTCTGTCGGCAGGCCAGCCTTCCCTTCCTCCAGGTTGATTAAGCATCGCTTTGCCACTAGAAATCCAATAGCGATTTACACTGGGTCTCCAAAATGGCATTCTGCGGCTCATAAAGCCTGGCTACAGTACTAAAGCCTTATTAATGAATGCATTAGCTGCAACACATCCCTAGAGCTTCAAAATGGGGGACAGAAGAGGACGAGAGGAAAAAGTAGGTGGAGAGGAGCAAGTGTCTGGAATTGGGAGAGAGCTAGGGGGGGAGAAGGGAGAGAACTATGAGTCATCTTACCCGGTTTGTGGAAAGGGGTTGAGGAGCAGGAGGCAGATCCACATGCCTGACACAAATACTGTAAGTTTCCGGAGAGTGGCAGCCATCTCAAACAACGGCCCAAAACCCTGCAGAAAAGAGAGGAAGAAGAAAAGATTGGTGATGCAGTAACACCTCAGATCAATATGCATCTCCAGGCCTGGAAAGCAGAAGGCACCGTCTAATAAACACACCATTCCCTGGCAGGTGTGCTAAAGGAACCTGGATCTAAATGGATTGCCCGATGACTAGCTTTTGTCACACAGACACACAGACAGGCAGACAGTTTTCCTCAATGGGCGTAACGACAGAGAGATGTTGAAAAGACTGTAAACAGCTTTAAAGAACAATAAGGGTGTGTGCTGCTATGAAGAACACACATGACGTAAGCCAAAATGCTTTGAGTTGATATACAGTATATTCCGAAAGTATTTTGACCCCTTGACTTTTTCCATATTTTGTTACGATACAGCTTTATTATAAAATGTATTTTAAAAACATTTTCTGGTCAATCTACACACAATACCCCATAATGACAAAGAAAAAATTGTGTTTTTGAAATTTTTGCTAATTTATAAAAAATAAACACTGAAATATCACATTTACATAAAGTATTCAGACCCTTTACTCAGTACTTTGTTGAAGCACCTTTGGCAATGATTACAGCCTGAGACTTCTTGGGTATGACGCTACAAGCTTGGCACATCTGTATTTGGGGAGTTTCTCCCATTATTCTCTGCAGATCCTGCCAAGCTCTGTCAGGTTGGAGGGGGAGCGTCACACAGCTATTTCCAGGTCTCTCAAGAGATGTTCGATGTTCAAGGACATTCGGAGACTTCTCCCGAAGCCAGTCCTGCATTGTCTTAGCTGTGTGCTTAGGGTTGTTGTCCTGGTGGAAGGTGAACCATGGCCCAGTCGGAGGTCCTTAGTGCTCTGGAGCAGGTTTTCATCAAGGAGCTCTCTGTACTTTGCTCTGATCATCTTTCCCTCGATCCTGACTAGTCTCCCAGTTCCTGCTGCTAAAAATCATCCCCACACCTTTATGCTACCACCACCATGCTTCACCATAGGGATGGTGCAGGGTTTCCTCCAGACGTGACGCTTGGCATTCAGGCCAAATTGATGAAATCTTGGTTTCATCAGACCAGATAATCTTGTTTCTCATGGTCTGAGAGTCCTTTAGGTGCCTTTTGGCAAAGTGTGCCTTTTACTGAGGAGTGGCTTCCGTCTGACCACTCTACCATAAAGGCCTGATTGGTGGAGTGCTGCAGAGAAGGTTGTCCTTTTGGAAGGTTCTCCCATCCCCACAGATGAAATCTGGAGCTCTGCCAGAGTGACCATCGGATTCTTGGTCATCTCCCTGACCAAGGTCCTTCCCACCCGATTGCTCAGTTTGGCCAGGTGGCCAGCTCTAGGAAGAGTCTTGGTGGTTCCAAACTTCTTCCACTTAGCTTTTCTTCCATTTAACCATTTTTCTTGGGGACCTTCATTGCTGCAGAATTGTTTTGGTACCCTTCCCCAGATGTGTGCCTCGACACAATCTTGTGTTGGAGCTCTATCGACAATTCCTTCAACCTCATAGCTTGGTTTTTGCTCTGACATGGACTGTCAACTGTAAATAGATAGGTGTGCCTTTCCAAATCATGTCCAATCAATTTAATGTACCATAGGTGGACTCCAATCAAGTTGTAGAAACATCTCAAGGATGATCAATGGAAACAAGATGCACCTGAGATCAATTTTGAGTCCCATAGCAAAGTGTCTGAATACTTATGTAAATAATGCATTTCTGTTTTTAATTATGGGGTATTGTGGGTAGATTGTCCTCATCAATGTTGTATTTCATCAATTTTAGAGTAAGGCTGTAACGTAACAAAATCTTGAATCATGAAACTATAGGTTGTTAGTAATGGAAGCTTTGGGCTTTCCATATTGTACTGTATACGTCATGTTTATGTCCCAAGCAATGGTAAATGCCAAAGCTCTTCAACGGTTAGAGGTATAGTAACCTACCCCAGTGGGATTTAACCTTTGTAGTCACCTTGCTTGTGAATACAGTGGTACTAAGTCCTGCTGAGATTGATGACAAACATAATCTTTACTGTCAGCTCTGAGCAACTCATGTTTTAGATGCAATGAAGACAAAACTAATATGAATATTTTAGCACTTGGAGACAGTGGAGGTAAAACATGGACTCGCCAACAACAACAAATTATTCAAATTACAGATGAAACAAGTCCAATGTGTTTCCTTGCTGCGCGAGCCAAAACCAGTGAAGACAAGGGAATTTATTTGCTTTTCTGCCCAATATGCAGCAGCACAACAGCTATGGAGCATAAATACTGAGCAATTCCTCTCACCCAGGCAGCAGGCTACTGTCACACCCTGATCTGTTACACCTGTCCTTGTGCTTGTCTCCACCCCCCTCCAGGTGTTGCCCATTTCCCCCCATTATCCCCTGGGTACTTATACCTGTATTCTCTGTTTGTCTGTTGCCAACTCGTTTTGTTTCGTTAAGCCTACCAGCGGTTTCCCCTCTGTTCCTGTCTTTGATTGTTCCTGATTTTGACCTTTTCTGCACGCGCTGACCCTAAGCCTGCCTGTCGTCCTGTACCTTTGCCCCACTACTCTGGATTATCGTCCCCTGCCTGCCTTGACCTGTCGTTTGCCTGCCCCTGTTGCTGTAATAAACATTGTTGCTTCTACACAGTCTGCATTTGGGTCTTACATGAATCCTGAGTATGAACTGGCCATGACTGACCCAGCAGACTTGGACCAGCTCTGCTATGCCATCTCCTCCCAAGGAGCCACCATTGGTAAGTATGAGGAGTTCCCATGTCACAGCTGAGCATTAGACATTTTGCGGGAGCAAGTCTGTGGGTTGCTTACTAGGCAGCCTACCACGACGGTAACTTCTCAGCCCCTCAGTAACCTGGTTGGTAGCGGTGCCTTCACCCTGGATTCCCAGGAACCCCGCTTACCTCCCCTGGAGTGCTTTTATGGAGAATCGGGCTCCTGATGGGCGTTTCTCGCTCAGTGTTTCCTCGTCATGGAGCTACAGCCTTCCTCCTTCCCCTCCGACCGCTCTAAGATAGCGTACTTCGCTGATGCCCGGGAGGGCCCTCGTCTGAGTTACGGCCGTTTGGGAACAGTCAGCTGTTTGCTTCAGTATGGAGGTATTAGTGGCGGAGGTGAAAAAAGAGAGTTGTCT
This sequence comes from Oncorhynchus masou masou, assembly GCF_036934945.1. Lineage (NCBI taxonomy): Eukaryota > Metazoa > Chordata > Actinopteri > Salmoniformes > Salmonidae > Oncorhynchus > Oncorhynchus masou. The sequence goes on from NC_088223.1 coordinate 54,588,879, forward strand.
GTATTGCGGTACTGCCGGTCATTTTGTATCTACCTGTCCCTTCAAGAGACCTATCTCATTTGTTGGAGTGAATACACTGGTGGGTCTTAAAGATAATTGTTCTTCTCCCCTTACTCGCCCCCCTCTCCATGCCACCCTTTTGTGGGGTGACCAGTCCAAGTCTCTCCAGGTACTCATCGAATCGGGCGCCGATGTGTCTTATAGATGTTACCTACCTCAGAGCTGGGCATCCCAACTCAACCCCTCTCCATTCCTATGGATGTTAGAGCGCTGGACGGGCGCTTTCTAGGCTGGGTCACCCAACATACCACCCCATCAACATATGAGTGTCAGGGAACCACAGCAAGATGATCCAATTCCTTCTAGTTGAGCCTCTGAAGGTTCCCGTGGTATTGGGATTCTCTTGGCTCCAGCGACACAATACCTCTATTGACTGGGCTACTGGTGCTATCGTGGGTTTGAGCCCATCCTGCCACACTCATTGTCTGAAGTCAGCTCTGCCTGCCCCGGGACGTCTTCCTGGGAGCTTGGAAATTGCCCCGGAACTCTCCGCCAGCCCTGCAGAGTACCAGGACCTCTGGGTGGGGTTCAGTAAGGCCTGGGCCACTTCGCTTCCTCAGCACCGACTGGTATCCACGAAGGTGAAGCCTGAGGCACTGGAATGCCCCTATAGTGCTGTGGTTACACCCCTGGAAGCCGAGACCTTTCTCCCCGCTCCAAGATCATTAGCCCCGATGCTGTTCGTCCTCTGTTGCTCCGTACCCTCTGTATTTTTCCTACCTTTTGTGTCTAGAGTTAAAACCATGTCTTACTGCCCCTTGTCTCCTGTTTCCAGGCCCACCCCTCTCCCCCCTCTCATCGGCGGCTGACCGGTGTACATAGTGAGACGTCTCTTGAAGGTTCAACCTCGGAGTAGGGAAATCCAGTACCTGGTTGACTGGGAGGGTTATGGCCCGGAGGAGAGGTGTTGGGTCTCGCTAGGGACATCCTGGACCCAGGCTTCATCTCTGAGTCCCAGCGCTGGCACCACGCTCAATCAGGTATGCGCCCAGGTAGGACGCCAAGTGGCATCCCTAGAGGGAAGTGGGTAGTCACAACCTGATCTGGTTCACTTGTCCTTGTGATTGTCTCCACCCCCCTCCAGGTGTCACCCATTTTCCCCATTATCCCCTGGGTACTTATACCTGTGTTCTCTGGTTGTCTGTTGACAGTTTGTTTCGTCAAGCCTACCAGTGTTTTCCCCTCTGTTCCTGTCGATTGATTGTTCCTGTTTTGACCTTTTCAGCCCACCCTGAGGTTGCCTGACGTCCTGTACCATTGCCCCACTACTTTGGATTACCGACCTCCACCTGACCTTAGCCTGCATGCCTGCCGTCCTGTACCTTTGCCCCACTACTCTGGATTATCGACCCCTGCCTGCCTTGACCTGTTGTTTGCCTGCCCCTGTTGCTGTAATAAACATAGTTACTTCTACACAGTCTGCATGTGGGTCTTACCTGAAACATGATAGTTACAGCATTCGGTTCCTGTGTTTTCCCCTCCAAAGGTTAGTTTCTAAAGCTGCTGTTATTCGCCCATTTCTTCAGACACACCAACAGTGTAGGAGATTTGTAAGGATTAATACTGGAATCACCCACACATGCATAGAGTACGAACAAACATAAATAATGTAATGACTGAGGCACCTGGCAACAAGACAAAAAAGCTAAGTCTGGGGAATAGCTCTGAAAAATCCCAAGAAACGCCATTTTATAAATGTCACAACATAAATACTGCGTTGCTTACAAGGTAAATGTAAACGGGTGGGTCTTTTTGAAAAACAACCCAAAAGCAACGAAGGTAAGAGGTTATCCAGAGCAAAGGGACTGATGGGATATGCAGCAGATTCTAGCTTGAAATTACATGCATCTCATCAGTCATCACTGTGTGTGTGAGAGAGAGAAAGAGACAGAGAGGGGGTGGCGGAGAAGTGGAGACAGAGAGGAGGGGGGCAATGCAGTTATTACTACTCTTTGAGATGGGGGAGGTAGAAGCAGCATGGTAAATACAAAGTCCTTCATCTACCCTATTGATCTGTTCTAGTTTTAATTTCTTCTCCCTGAGATTCTGGCACCGGTGCAAAGCCTTTAGACTTCTTTACACTGTAAAAATAAGAAGTGACTTCTAAGAAGGTGGTTAAGTGTTTATCTGATATTTCATGTTCTGTGTCTACAGAACTCTGATCATAAGATTAGCTGTTGACATATTCCTTCATGACAAAGCAAACAGGGAAGCCACATACTGTCACAAACCTCCTCTACAAAGTATATATAAAATTCAACACTGAGTGCTTTCTGACACCTCTTCATTTTCTGAGGGTGTGAACAAATCTGCCTTGGTATGTGCAATCTTGCCAAATATCGGCAAGGCTCAATTCTCTAAACCGTGTGTGTGTGTGTGTGTGTGTGTGTGTGTGCACATATTACCGCAATTACCTCGACTAACCGGTGCCCCGGCACGTTGACTCTGTACCGGTACCCCATGTATATAGCCTCGCTATTGTTATTTTACTGCTGCTGTTGAATTATTTGCTACTTTTATTTTCTATTTTATTTTCAAAGTTTTTCTTAACTTCTTAAAGCATGGTTGGTTATGGGCTTGTAAGTAAGCATTTCACTGTAAGGTCTCAACCTGTTGTATTTGGCGCATGTGATAAATACAATTTGATTTGATTTGAGTACATGTCGGAAAAAAAAATAGACATCTCCCTGCCGGCGCCTGTCAAACCATCAGAGCAAAAGGTCAAAAACCTCAGCTCGCTTTATCTCCATGGCCACGTGTCAATAGTCAAATACCAGCGGGGCCGGCTTTCCTTCAGAGCTCCACGGCCACGTACAGAGGACAAAGTAAGATAAATGTTTATCTAAACGACCCGTCATTAAAAGACGTGCCTTTTGTGACTGTGTCATCCCATCTGAGGTGCTTTAAGAGGATAGGGAACATTAAGGAAGCAGTGCGTTTCGGCATCAGACCCCTGTCCTCTCACTGTGGCTCTGCTGTGTGGATCCTTAGTTGTCTGGTTACAGTTTGACATCCCACCCCGGTTCTCACAATGCAGGCTCTGCTCTGTGGGTCAGTGTTGGCCTGGTCACTGGTCAGCATCACACCCCTGTTCTCACACCATGGCTCTGCTCTATGGGTGGTCACTGGAGCGCATACAGCTAACTGCTTACAGCAGCTGTGTCTTGGTTTCCAGCCTCTCCGCGTTTTGCATTGATGATAGTGAGACCCTCATCCCATCCACCCCATCCCTTCGCCGCTTTACAGATCGAGGAACAAACACCGATCTTCCTCAAGGAAATAGGAATGTTCTCTGTTACGAGGGGTAGGGAACACAAACGATCTGAGGAAGGGTCAACAGACGTGAGATGTTAATGATACGAGTGCGTCTCTTCAGGTCTGTTCCTTCACCACATGTGCCTATGTTCCTGATGACTGCACTCCTCATGTGCTGAAAGACTTCAGAAGGGCGTCCCCAATCTTCATTCCAGCTGACCACCGAATGACTTTGTTTAATTGTTCTCTCTCTCTCAGCGTTTTTGTTTCAATTAATGGGCCTATATTACGACTCATTCTGGATCGTTAGCCATCAGAGATTTTATGTTACTCATAAAAGCCGCAAGATGCCAGCCCTCCAGAGCCAGAAATAACATTTCCCTGCCCTTTAATGTCTGACAGAAAACTGTGTCTGCTAATGTCATGATATCTACTGCTGATTATTTAAGCAAGTCCTGCTCGCATCGAGGTCATCATCTCACATAATTTATATTGAAGAGTCTCAAATGTAATTTATATTTTTATCTGTAGTCTAAGACAAGCCTTTCCAGACATAAAAAGCAAGACTATACATTATTTAGGGGTTCACAGCAAAGATTTGAAACGTATTGTCATTCTCAGAATTGTAAAAACAAAAGATATATATACAGTTGAAGTCTGAAGTTTACATACACCTTAGCCAAATACATTTAAACTCAGTTTTTGACAATTCCTGACATTTAATCCCTATTTAGGTCAGTTAGGATCACCACTTTATTTTAAGAATGTGAAATGTCAGAATAATAGTAGACAGAATGATTTATTTCAGCTTTATTTCTTTCATCACATTCCCAGTGGTTCAGAAGTTTGCATGTTACCAAAAACTAATTGAGTGTATTGCCTTTAAATTGTTTAACTTGGGTCAAACGTTTCGGGTAGCCTTCCACAAGCTTCCCACAATAAATTGGGTGAATTTTGGCCCATCCTCCTAACAGAGCTGGTGTAACTGAGTCAGGTTTGTAGGCCTCCTTGCTCGCACACGCTTTTTCAGTTCTGCCTACAAATGTTCTATGCGATTGAGGTCAGGGCTTTGTGATGGCCACTCCAATTCCTTGACTTTGTTGTCCTTAAGCCATTTTGCCACAACTTTGGAAGTATGCTTGGGGTCATTGTCCATTTTTATTTATTCAGACCAGAGGACATTTCTCCAAAAAGTACGATCTTTGTCCCCATGTGCAGTTGCAAACCGTAGTCCGGCTTTTTTATGGCGGTTTTGGAGCCGTGGCTTCTTCCTTGCTGAGCGGCCTTTCAGGTTATGTCGATATAGGACTCGTTTTAATGTGGATATAGATACTTCTGTACCTATTTCCTCCAGCATCTTTACAAGGTCCGTTGCTGTTGTTCTGGGATTGATTTGCACTTTTCGCACCAAAGAAGTTAATCTCCAGGAGACAGAACGTGTCTACTTCCTGAGCGGTATGACGGCTGCTTCGTCCCATGGTGTTTATACTTGCGTACTATTGTTTGTACAGATGAACGTGGTACCTTCAGGCATTTCGAAATTTCTCCCAATGGTGAACCAGACTTGTGGAGGTCTACATTTGCTTTTCTGAGGTCTTGGCTGATTTCTTTAGATTTTTCCAAGATATCAAGCAAAGAGGCACTGAGGTACACCTCCAATTGACTCAAATGATGTCAATTAGCCTATCAGAACCTTTTAAAGCCATGACATCATTTTCTGGAATTTTCCAAGCTGTTTAAAGGCACAGTCAACTTAGTGTATGTAAACTTCTGACCCACTGGAATTGTGATACAGTGAATTATAAGTGAAACAATCTGTCTGTAAACAATTGTTGGAAAAATTACTTGTGTCATTGCACAAAGTAGATGTCCTAACCGACTTGCCAAAACTATAGTTTGTTCACAAGAAATGTGTGGAGTGGTTGAAAAACGAGTTTTAATGACTCCAACCTGAGTGTATGTAAACTTCCAACTTCAACTGTATACATTTTGACATGGTCAAATAACTCAATCATAGATTGGTAACCTTTTCTAATTCACCACACAGAAACTATAGGCCATGAATAACTTGGTCAAAAAGAATAGGACCGACTGGCTTATAGTTGGTGCTGTTATAAGCAGTCTCACTTAAAACCTCAACCTTCGCACCGTTTGACCGAGAGACTTGAAACTTTGTTCGTACGTGTCTTCTCATTCTGAACAAATTTGCCTCAAGGACCCAAAAGTTCTGTCAGGATAGATTTTCCTCCATCTTGGACATTTTGGTAAACTTTTGAAAACGTATTCTCATGAATCCAAATAACACCAAACACCGGTATGTAGGCTCATAGTACATAGGGATTGGTTAAGAGATTAAGAGATGGCTGAGTTATTGATTTTCTTACGTGTCAATTTAAATCCTTTCTAAATCCAAACTTGCTTTTCAGCAGCCTACTAAGAGAGGCACATCCATTGTTCAAAAGGGGTCTGTTTGCCGTTTTACAGATGAATACCAACCATTTCTGGTGTATTGACAATGGAACCCTGTTTAAAGTATCCTCCCTTTTAAATGAAGAAGCCATACCGAGTTGGTTACAATTCCAATTTCATCCTCCAGAAAAGGCAGAACAAATATTAAAGCAAATAATATGGCCACACTCCAATGTACTGATGGAGGAAAGACCAAAAAATGTATGAGGAAGGTACCATGTTTATGAATTACATTGTAAATAAGGATGGCCAAATTATGTCGCTCAAGTAATTAACAAAGGTGTATGGAGATATAAAAGTATAACCATCTCATCTCAGCTCTGCCACAAAAATGGAAGAGGCAATTACTCAAAAGAGAAAGGAATGAATTGGTTTGTCTGCCTCCAATGAAAAACCATGCATGGCTAAAAATGACTAGTATAAATCGTAAAATGTATCAGTTGCACTTACGGCTGAGAGGTTTGACAAGTTTCTTGCACAAAATTGAAGATAGTTGGGAACAGATTTGTCATGTCCCAATACCATGGCACCAGTTGAACGAACTGATATCCAAAACAACAAATGACGCATCAATCGAATTATTTTCAATTTAGACTATTATATAAAATTATCGGCGCAAAAAAGAATGCTCAATATATGGGGTATTGAACAATCAGCCCTGTGTAGACTGCCACAAGCAAACAGAATCAATAGATCATCTCGTTTGATACTTTCCGTCGGTGGCTCGCTTTTGGATTCAGGTCCAGGAGTGGTTGTGGAAGTCATAACGTCAGATGGACCTGTAAACAGTGCTGTTAGGACAATCAATCAATGGGAAATAGGATTATACTCTTAGGAAAAGTATTGCTTTTTTTGGACAATCTCTGTAGAAATGTTACAAATACCTCGTAAGACATCACAGTAAAATAGAAGGATGTATTGCAAAAGGAATTTGTCAAATGGGAGTGTACTGGGAAAGATGGGTTAGTATGTGGATTGGGTTGGAATTAAGATTGATTGATTGGCCAATACACTTGGAATCCAAGACGATTTGTAAATATATATATAGTCCAAGTCAAAAGTTTGGATATTCCTACTCATTCAAGGGTTTTTCTTTATTTGTACTATTTTCTACATTGTCGAATAATAGTGAAGACATCAAAACTATGAAATAACACATATGGAATCATGTAGTAACCAAAAAAAGTGTTAAACAAATCAAAATATATTTTAGATTCTTCAAAGCAGCCATCCTTTGCATTGATGACAGATGAGTTCAAAGTCAGCCACTCTACACCACTAGATGGCACCATATCACACCAGGGCAAAAGGAACTGAACTCAAAGACATGAGGCCATGAAATTTGGTATGTAAACCTTATGTACTTGTCCTTAGAAGCTGTGTGAATATAAAGTCACTGCAACCATAGATGGCTGCACCAGACCAGTTGGTGGCACCATAGAATGCTAGAGCAGTAACTATTGATCAAGTCATTCGTCTGCATCATTTAAATTTAACATTCATTTGCATGAAACAATTTGAAATATTGTGATTAGTATTGCGCAGTCAGCGTATTACAGCTGTGAGAGTGTATTGAGGTATTTTGGAAGACTAATGTGGAGTGTACCAACTGAGATTTAAGTCATTTACACAAACAGATTTAGACAAAATAAAGTCTCAGAATTCAAAGATGACCACCATATACAAATGCACTAATATTTCACAAATCCTAACATAAACCATTAGTTAAATTGACCCAATAAATGGACAATAAACTTAATACATGAAATAATGACTTTAAGAATGATTACCTGCTGCATTCAAAGATAACCAACCTACAGCACTAGACTAAATTTAACTTGTGTCGTCCTTGTGCTATTAACAGATAAACATGGTAATTCTTTCACAGACTTAACATAAGGGAAGATAGCAAGAACTATATCATGTTGGAACTATGTAAGGGATTCTAAACAAAATGGTAAATGTAATCTGTTACATTACCTGCAAAATATTGTAATGAGATTACAGATACATTTGAAAAACTAGATTATTACTTATTATTATTACTTATTACTTTTAAATTCAGAAAGGATGTTTGCAGAAAAAAAATCGGACACTTCTCTGTTTTATCAATGACATTGAAATCAGCTTTGAAAAAAAGGTGCCAGTTGAAGTTTGTTCCTTGTGAGCGAGTCTGACCATAAATCAGAGAGCACTATGATGACACACCAAATGTGAATGATTGATCATGGGAAAAGAGCAGGAATAGGCTTTTGTAGGCTACAGTCCAAGCTATGTCTTCCAATGGTGCGACTGCTGTCGGCATCCAAAGATGATCCAACTTGACTAAACGCTTGGAGGTAACGATGACAGCAGTGTAGTCTACGATGATACGGATATCCCTTATTATTGATATCTACATAGTGCATTGATGTGAATCACACTCCTGTTCTCTCATTACACTATTTGCACCTTACAGATTATGGTTGTTGTGGATGACTGTTCACAAATCTAAATGTGTATTTGAACCCAATAATGGTTGAATTCAAGAAGTTTAACCTGCCTATGAGTCTTTGTTTTTGAAACCAGTAGACAGCCAGTGAAAAATGTGCTCTTGCAACAGCTGTATAGTGCAGATCCCAGCCTGTGGAATAAAAGAGGGACTTTTCTTGCTCAATCTAATTCATGCTGATAAAAAAGAAATCCATAGGCTTAATGGACACATGCTCAAACTTGCACACTTTTGATAGACATAAAGGGGCAATCTGTAGTTGCTACATCCATTTCTGTATTTATTTATATTTATATAAATGTATATTTATATTTATATATATATATATATCCATTGATTCTTGAAGAATATAATTTATGAGCTTAGTTCAACTGTCACAATCCATGAGAACCCAAAATATAAGCTTGTTTTTCTCCAATGTTTGTAAACACTGTAAATGTAAACAAACATTGTATAGCGTTATAACAAGGTTAAAACAATGCTTTTGATATCATGGATTGTCAGTCCTTGCGTTCATAGCTCTGTCTATTAATCTGAGAGTGGTTACATTTCTCCAGGACCATCCCTCAGCTTTTTACCAAAATAGAGGCAGGGCAACCGTTTGGTTATTGTTTCACCTGTAGATTTGCCCTTTAAACAGCTGCATATTATCAAGATATCAAAGCATCGCCAACAAAAAGGTAAACAATAGGCCTATAGCAAATGCTGCATATGGCATTCATTTTCACATGTAAATAGCACTTTTCAGTCGTGCCCATAGCATGCCATTCCATGAGCGCAGCATTTATTTTTCAACTCGAATCAATGAGCCCAATAAACAAAATCATAAACAACAGAGTAGGGCTGGCTAATAGGTCCTTAGTTTTGGTGTTATTCTCAGGTAAAATAATTTGTCTAATCTATACTTCCATATTTCCAAGTCCTATTCTTGAAGATCAAGGGGTATAACATGTATTGGAATGACTGGAATTCTGATACACTTTGGTTTTTAATATAAAGATATAACTTAACCGTATTATTATATTTAGATAGAAAGTGATGGGTTAGAATAAGCCTACATAACCAACCCTTAAAGTACAATTGAACGTCCATATATGGCCAGCTATGTAAACTTTAACATAAATTTATCCTGCAGTAGATGTCATTCAATTGGTAACATACATTGTTGTCTTCTTCTGATGCCTCTTAAGGGGAAAGTAATCTAATAGTAACTGAATGTAATCAGATTATGTTACTGAGTCTGGGTAATCCAAAAGTTACATTACAATTTTGGACAGATAAGTAGTAACTAACGGATTACATTTAGAAAGTAACCTACCCAACCCTGGCCCTATCTACCGTTCTGTGAACCCTATTCATTGCTGCTTGCAACTATATTTACTTGTATATTGCTGTTGATACCTTATACCTAAGATTCAAAAGCCTCCTCCACAAGCAAATGATTAACATCCTGAAAACCAACTGTCGCTAGTAAGACAGAGAGCCACATAAAGTGTTATAAACAGACATTTTCACCGTCACTGGACTGCAAGCAAGAAGGAATTCAACTATCCTCTCCTCTCTGAGCTGGTGCCCCCACATATTTTATGCCACTCATAGTGCCTCCTTATTTAAATGCCTTGTGGACTGGAATTAACCTCTCTACAATGATTCATTCTAGCCCTGTGGACTTAGCCTTGTAAGACCATACTGGTCTTGTGATATTACTTTCTGTTTCGCTACCTATAATGTAAACTCGCAAGATGAGGATGTAAACTTGCAAGATGAGGATGGTTGTATGAAGCTACTTTACTGTATTTGGGGCATTTCTTAATTTCCTTCATAAGCATATTGGCATATAGATATTCTCTCCCCTCATCATTCATAAAGTATCAAGCTAACACTACAGTACCCACCAAGCCACCAGCTGTTTGTGTTTAGGCCTACCACTTTGAGGATGGACAGAGACACCAAACCTCCAACAGCTATACCACACTGTAAAAATATATTGAGATTCATCCAAAATGACTTGTTTTATCTAGCAACAGTTGAAGAGCTGACTTTTTTTAAGTTGACTTCAACTCACTCAAAATGCCAAAACATTAAATCAAGCTGAGTTAACAAAAACGATGTGTTTAATAGGGATGCTAAGATTAACTGATATGCATCGGTCCCTGATTCAAATGTTTAAGATACAAGTGCATCAGTCCATGGACCACAAACCGATCCAAATGTACTGTAGCATGCATCTGTCAGAAAATCCATTCAAATGTTACGAATCGCCGGTTCACAAAATGTTTTTTCCCCTCATATAACGTTTTTTCTACCTTCCAAAAATACCTCTCGTCGTTTCTGACAACTGAAGCGTGTTCTCTTTCAGTGTCGAACTGCATGTGACTGTGGTGACAGTCATTGATCTACAAGTCACTTTGCATGCCGAACAACCCCAGGCAATAACAATAACCTTGTCAAACTGCTCACTGTGCAATATCAGTGACCTAGTCAAACTGCGCACTGTGCAATATCAGTGACCTAGTCAAACTGCGCACTGTGCCCAGCTTCGCTCGTAGACCAGCGTGAGGTAAGCGGCCTGGTCCTGATATTACACATCTGCGCGGCACCTTCATCATTAAAATGCTAAAATGGCTTGAGTGATATAAGCTTTATTAGTTGAATGACAACCTATTTAATTTGCTAGGTAATTTTTATCTATGCGATGTTGAAAACTGTGTTTTACCGGAATAAAAGTAAGCTACCAGAGACACAACTCTAATCGGGCTATAACTGCTGAATGGGGCCTACAAGAAGTCAATCCAGACGATCCAGCTCTGAGGCCCAGCTCATGAGCAACATAAGCAGCAGATTTGAATTTAGAATGGAAAATGAATGTGTTTATGCAACAAATGTTAGTGCATCATACACATCTCTAGTGTTTACTCAATTTAGAAATACACTACTGGTTAAAAGTTTTAGAACACCTGCTCACTCAGGGGTGTTTCTTTATTTAGACTATTTTCATGTCTTAAAGTAATGATGGACTGTCATTTCTCTTTGCGTATTTGAGCTTTTCTTGCCATAATATGGACTAAGCCCTATTTGGTAAAGTACTATCTTCTGTATTGATTGAATTGAATTTATTTTGGACAACAGACATATACAACAAAATGTACAACGTGGACCCAGAGGATGTCACTTGAAAGTATTTATTAAACGTTTATTTCCAAAGTGGTCCTCGATGGTAAAAACAATAACACATTAATAAAAGTCGAGACAAAATTACAAACAACCATAAATACATTCATTTATATTGACATCCTTAAAAGTGGCACTATTCACTGCACTTCTCCCTAACCTGAAAAATCAACCATATTCCTTTCACATTAAAACAATCTATTAATTGCACATCATACTGATCCTTCAAATAAATACACCTGACCAGCAGTAGGGGCACAAGGGGCAATGGAGTGATTTTCCTTACTTAGACAACCTTGTCCAAATGAAAAACTTTGCCTGCTTTTTAAAGCTATTCCATAGACAAATGTCTGTATGGAAAAACGTGCTCCTCACAGTACTGTTTACTCTTGTGATTTTACAAGACATAACACTAGCTCTGGTATTGTGACTTTGTTGGTTATAGACCATATCAATGTGGTTTTTCATGTAACCTGGGGCACGATCATTTAAGATGTCAAACATATGATTAAGTTTAAGTTGGTCCACTCTGGACTCCAAAGGCAACAAGCCCACCTACCGGAACACCAGTACCCCTATGTGGATCCTAGGGGGGACATTCAGCATATACCTGATAACATTATATTGCATGACCTGCATTCTCTTTTTCAGCTTTTCCACTATACCAAGCAGAGCAGGAGTAATCAAAATGACACTGAATCAATGTTGAGACAAGCAGTTTCTTAACTTTAATGCTAAAATATCTAGTGTTACGATATAAACATTTAAATTTGTTTGCCATTTTAGAAAGAATTTTAGCAGCAATCATGTCTCAAGAAAGGGATTGATCTAGGGACACACCAAGATAAGTTTCACTTGTTTTAGATTCAAATCTCCTTGCCTGCACAGTTTACTGTTATCATGTCAGCCCTAAGCAATCTACATTTTGTTCCAAACAAAATCGATTTAAGTTTTCCCAAATGTAGTGACAATTTGTTGTCAGACAACCAATCTCTAACAAAATGCAATTCCTTACTCAGGGTCTCCTCTATGTAAACTGTATCCTTCCCTGATACCAGTATGGCTGAATCATCAGCATAAAGCAAGAGTTTGCACAGTATATGGCACATCATCAACGTATATAACGAATAAGAGAGGCCCTAAAATGGATCCCTGCGGTACTCCACAGGATATTTCTTTGGCCTATGACAGAACATCACCAACATTACATACTTGTGTTCTGTTGGTCAGATAAGACCTAAACCAACTCACTGTTACATAATTTAGACCATACATTTCAGTTTCATCAGGAGAATAACATGGTCCACAGTGTCAAAAGCTTTCTGCAAGTCTAACATGACCATACCTGTATAGTTCCCCTTCTCACTTTTCTGCTTGATGTGGTCAAAAAGGTAGATAAGGCAAGTATCAGTGGAATGAGCTGTTCTAAAGCCAGATTGTAGTTCATAAGGAAGTTTGTGGTCAAGAAGGGATCCCTCATGCTGATTAAAAACAAATCTCCCAACAAGTTTGGATAAGGTGCTGAGGATTGACATAGGCCTGTAGTTTCCTACATTTGTTTTACTGTTCTTCTTGTGGAGTGGAACCACCCGGGAACCAAGAGATGAGGCTATAGTTGTAAAGAATTTGTTCAAATAATTTGCAGCCTTTGCCTGGTCATGACATTAAACATCATCAATATCCAGGCCAATATTACAGGATTTTTCCTTATGGGGAGTTTTTAAGCCAATGTTCTTAAAACTTTCCACAGTTTACGAGGCTGATGTAAGTTAATAATAATTTAATTTAATCATAATCATAATTTTCGGATTTGGCCTTATCCATTTTGTATCTTGCCTGGTTTCTGCAGTTTAACCATCATAATCTTGTTGTAGATTTTCCATTCTGAATCTGGCCAGGTAGCAATCCCTTTTTCCTTATAAGATCTAAGATCGCGGAAATTATCAATTTCCCTGACCGCTGTTAATCTAATTTGTTTCATCGCAGCCAGAGAGTTGAGTGCAGACAGAAACAGATCTTTAAAAAGATAACAAGCTTGATCAACATCCTCACAGTTTAGTACATGAGACCAATCCAATTGTTTCATAAACCGTACCTTCATGTATTTATTATCTGGCTCTAGAAGCATTTTTTGATTTCTTACGTTTACAGTAGGTTACCATATGATCACTAAAACCAATATTTAAGACTCCTGACTGACAGACGTTCTCTTGATCTGATACAATAATCAAAATCAATTTACTGTCAATAAACCCGGGTTGGCTCAACAATCAGTTGTTTGAGTCCAAATAACTGATTAAAGTTATACAGGGCATTTACTGGTGTACTTTTCTTGGGTGATAACTGCACAGTTGTATTAAAATCACCAAGCAGAATACATTCTCTATCAGCAAATACATTGTGATCACAGCAATTCGATTCAAGTAAATCATAGAAATGATTCTGCTTAGGAGACCGGTAGCAAACACCAACAAGTATACCCCCTACCTTGTCACAACACAACTGATTGGCTCAAACGCATTAAGAAGGCACACCTGTTAATTGAAATGCATTCCAGGTGACTAAAATAGTAAAAATAAAGCGAAACCCTTGATTGAGTAGGTGTTCTAAAACTTTTGACCGGTAGTGTATTCAACCATGAAATCAAATCAACTGAAGCAACATAACCGCTGCATTGAAAAAAATTGTAAAGTTAATATATATAACTAATGAAATCAAGTAGAATCAACAAAGATCAACATGTTTACTACACTTAGAAATTCAAAACCAAAAAGTAAAATCAACTGAAACAACACAACAGCTGTATTTATTTATTTTTTAAATCAAGTTCAGGTGACTTCAATTAATTTTGGGGGGGAGCAGAGCTCATTAGAACATTACCCAGCATGCTTTGCAACTGTCCATTTTCACATTTACAATTTAGTCATTTAGCAGACACTTTTATCCAGAGTGACTTTAATTAGCCCATTCAACAATGGTCGATAAACAACCACGTGTAAAAAGTAACAAGTGAAAGGTTTCTGTAACCGTTATGGAAAATGTAGTTAAAGTGGTCTGTTGGTTGATAATACTGAGTACACTGTCACTTTGGAATCTGGCGAAAATGCTCACACATGAGCAAGAAACAGATGGGAGCACAATTTTCCCTATTGGAATCTGCTTTATATAATTTCAAAGACGTACATGCTGACCACAATGCTCGCGTGTGGTGAATTTACACATACATGTTATTCAATCATTGCACCAACACTGCTTGTGCGCGCCAACGAGCGTCTGCTCTGCCAGGCGCTAAAATAGAACTTGGTTCTTTTTGTGAAGCTTGACACGCTGCAAGTCCCGCCTCTCCCATCTCCTCATTGGTTTTTAGGCGCATATACCCACATGGATGATTGAAAGATGAGCTGAGGTCTACACTCCAGTCGGTAGTGGTAATGCACCTTAAAGTTAGTTTTCAACTGCCATATAAAGTCCGAAGAAGAAAAAGAAGCCAGAAGGAGGAGAGATTGTTTCTAGCAAACTCGGTTTACTCTTTTATCTGTGGATTAATTGTCGCAGTAGAGGACCTTGTGCATTTCAGGTAAAATAACAATCCAATATTCATATCCCAGGACAAATGAGTTAGCAACAGCAAGCTAGCTAGCTAAATTGCCATAAATGTGTAATGCTTTTCGACCTGTCTGCAAATTAATATAGTTGGTTCAGAGTTCGATTTGATATTTCAACCTGTGTGTCCTGATCGCGTCTGGTGTGGGTGGACAAAATCAACATGCGAGCGATGCCACACGCACTCCTGTGAGCGGTCTGGCTAACATGTTAGTGAGTTCAGAGATGTGTAATTTTCAAAGTAGTTGTTTCAACTGACAACCTTACAGTGAAATGCTTACTTACTTAACCAACAATGCTTTTAAGAAGTTAAGAAAAAGTTAAACAAATTGAAAAGTAAAACATTTAAAATAAAAGTATTAAATAATTAAACAGCAGCAGTAAAATAACAATAGCGGGGCAATATACATGGCATACTGGTACAGAGTCAATGTGCAGGGGCACCGGTTAGTCAAGATAATTGAGGTAAAATGTACATGTAGGTGGAGTTAAGTGACTATGTATAGACAATAAAGAGTAGCAGCAGCGTAAAATAGGGGTCTGTGTAGCCCTTTGATTAGCTGTTCAGGAGTCTTATGGCTTGGGGGTAGAAGCTGTTAAGAAGCCTTTTGGACCTCGACTTGGCACTCCGGTACCGCTTGCCATGCGGTAACAAAGAGAACAGTCCATGACTAGGGTGTCTGGAGTCTTTGACAGTTTTTAGGGACTTCCTCTGACACCGCCTGGTATAGAGGTCCTGGATGGCAGGAAGCTTGGCCCCTTTCTTTTCAGTCTCCTGAGGGGGAATAGGCTTTGTGGTACCCTCTTTACGACTGTCTTAGTGTTTTGGAATAAGATAGTTTGTTGTTGATGTGGACACCAAGGAACTTGAAGCTCTCAACCTGCTCCACTGCAGCCCCGTCGATGAGAATGGGGGCATGCTCGATCCTCCTTTTCCTGTAGTCCACAATCATCTACTTTGTCTTGATCACGTTGAGGGAGAGGTTGTTGTCCTGGCACCACACGGCCAGGTCTCTGACCTCCTCCCTCACTGTTGTGTCATCTGCAAACTTGATTCTGGTGTTGTAGTCATGCCTGGCTATGCAGTCATGTTGTAAACAGGGAGTACAGGAGGGGACTGAGCACGCACCCCTGAGGGGCTCCCGTGTTGAGGATCAGCTTGGCAGATGTGTTGTTACCTACCCTTACCACTTGTGGGTGGCCCGTCAGGAAGTCCAGGATCCAGTTGCAGAGGGAGGTGTTTAGTCTCAGGGTTGATCCTTAGCTTAGTGATCAGCTTTGAGGGCACTATGGTGATGAACACTGAGCTGTAGTCAATGAATAGCATTCTCACATAGGTGTTCCTTTTGTCCAGGTGGGAAAGGGCAGTGTGGAGTGCAATAGAGAGGATTTCTGGGATAATGGTGTTGATGTGAGCCATTACCAGCCTTTCAAAGCACTTCATGGCTACAGACGTGAGTGCTACGTGTCGGTAGTCATTTGGGCAGGTTACCTTAGTGTTCTTGGGCACAGGGACTATGGTGGTCTGCTTGAAACATGTTGGTATTACAGACTCATGTCTGTAATACCAACAGAAACATGTTTGTATTGAAAATGTCAGTGAAGACACTTGCCAGTTGGTCAGCGCATGCTCGGAGTACACGTCCTGGTAATCCATCTGGCCCTACGGCCTTGTGAATGTTGACCTGTTAAAAGGTCTTACATCAGCTACGGAGAGCGTGGTCCCACAGTCATCTGGAACAGTTGATGCTCTCATGCATGCTTCAGTGTTACTTGCCTCGAAGCTAGCATAGAAGTGATTTAGCTAATCTGGTAGCCTCGTGACACTGGGCAGCTTGCGGCTCTGCTTACCTTTGTAGTCTGTAATAGTTTGCAAGCCCTGCCACATCCAACGAGTGTAGTACAATTCAATTCAATCTTAGTTCTGTATAGACGCTTTGCCTGTTTGATGGTTCGTCGGAGGGCATAGCGGGATTTCTTATAAGCTTCCAGGTTAAAGTCCCGCTCCTTGAAAGTGGCAGTTCTACCCTTTAGCTCAGTGCAGATGTTGCCTGTTATCCATGGCTTCTGGTTTGGGATATGTACATATGGTCACTGTGGGGACGACGCCATCGATGCACTTATTGATGAAGCCAGTGACCGATGTGGTGTACTCCTCAATGCCATCGGAAGAATCCCGGGAACATATTCCAGTCTGTGCTAGCAAAACAGTCCTGTAGCTTAGCATCTGCTTCATTTGACCACTTTCTTATAGACCGAGTCACTGGTGTTTCCTGCTTTAGTTTTTGCTTGTAAGCAGGAATCAGGGGGATAGAATTATGATCAGATTTGCCAAATAGAGGGCGAGGGAGAGCTTTGTACATATTTCTGTGTGTGGAGTAAAGGTGGTAAAGGTAGTCTAGAGTTAATGTCAGTTTGATCTCTGGAAAATCAGTTGAAGCACATTGATTTAACGAAAAAGATAAAGTTCACTCAAGTTATTCAATCCAAATTTGTCAGTTCCACTTACTTTACTAGGTTGAAGTAACATTAGGTTATGCTAACTCGACACAAAATCCAAATTGTATTTGATTTGCAAATTTAAGGCAGCCAGGTTGCAAACTTTTTTACAGTGTAAAAAAAAAGTCTACTCCTGTTTACACACAGACTGGGGGGCTGAGAGGGCACTAACGATTTGACAGCTTTGTCTTTGCAAACCCTAAATCTACCAGTCCACGACATACAGGAATGGAGCCCACTCGTGGGAGGCACCGGTGACTGACAGCCCAGGTAAATCAGAAGGGAAAAACATTTAGTCACTTCTGACTGCAAGGGGAGACAACTTAATTAAGCTTTTTTATTGGTGTGATGCTGTGATATCAGTGCTGTAGTTGCAACACTCCAGGAGCAGACAGCGGAGATCAAACTGACATTAATGGCTGAATAGGCAAGGTCAACAAGGACTCTTAACAGCCTGGCTCCTCTGGAGCCTCTACTACGGGGTGACGGGCTAGACCGTGACAGGGGCAGAAAGAGGTGTCTGCCAATTAAGTATATACTGTATCACCTCCATGAGCAAGAATGACTGGGTAAAAACAGGCATGAAAAAGGCATGGTTTGTGACTGAGGCAGAGCAAAAATACCTTGGCTTTAATATGAATGTGATAAGCATATGGGATGCTGCAGTGGGAACAGGGCGGGCTGGTCTAAGTCTGCTCCTTGGGCTATATAATCCACTTCAAAGCAATGTTTACTCTCTCTATTTGGCGAGAGCAGAGAGGGTAACACTGACACGTGTGATGAGGAGGAGTCCTGTCAGAGAAACATCTTGTGTTTGACTTAACATCATAACAAATACCATGGACTCTAGATATATTTTTTAGAAAACCATTGAAAGTTAATTTTTGTAAACTGTCAACTTGGGAAAGGGCAAGATCTCTAATGCCCACCCACATTTGTTCAGATAAAGCATGATTTGGCCATTTCCTCTGAGATATTGCTTGTTCTGCAATATTTGACACCCATTTATCAAAATTGGCAAATTGTACAATACAGAAATGAACGGCTCTGCAGATACAACAATTCCCATAGAACTAATACATGGAATGTGAACACAATCCACTTATGCATTTCCAAAAAGGGCACAAGTGGGGAATATGCCATACATAAATATATATTTCACAATATTGCACAACCCACTAGTCATAATCTGATAGCTGTGTGACAATACAAACTTTAATTACATTGCAGACATTTAGCCTTCAAATAGGTACTTACCGGTACGAGATAGTTAAGACATTTAACCATTTGGAATAACCTCATACAGCCACTCATAAGGGGCAATAGAATAATGGCAAGGGCTCCAATATTGTGTACCATATTGAAATCACACCCTGTGCATCTCTTCAGATACACATCTCAAGCCTCCACACACACACACAGTTACTCAGCTAAATAGCTAGATTTGTGAAGATAACATACTTTTAGAATCATTATGCAAATGAGTGTGACTGTACAATTAGTCTTTCTCGAGACCTGCGGGATAACGCAACAGCGATGGCACAGATCACCACAACAGTAAATGAAAAACATACTTTCCCCATTCCATTGGAAAGCAGATGTTATATGTGGGATAGGAGGC
Organism: Oncorhynchus masou masou; assembly: GCF_036934945.1. Lineage (NCBI taxonomy): Eukaryota > Metazoa > Chordata > Actinopteri > Salmoniformes > Salmonidae > Oncorhynchus > Oncorhynchus masou. Next base: position 54,608,048 of record NC_088223.1, read on the forward strand.
TGCCTCCCGGGCAAAATCTGTCTCCGAGCATTAAGAGTTCCCGCCAAAGACCAATGGCTTCTTCTTCAGCACACCACCAGCTATGTTGTATTACCTAATGCTATGTTACACCATGTATTCAGCCCACCTTTTCCACTACTTGGGTAATGTGTCCCATGTTAAAATCCTGGACTTTTACATGTTACTGTTCTGATTGCCTTAACTTAAATCGGCGAACATATTGAGACGACAGTTTCTAACTCACACTATTTAGACACAATGGGGTAAATGGGCCAAAGCAAACAACGCACAATAGAATCATGCGATTCAGAGGAAAGAAGGAAATTGAACAACCCCAAATTATGCATTCTCACCTCCAACAGCATGAGAAAAACAAGCAGCGAATGATTAGGCCAATGATAGTTGTTGTTGTTGTGAACAGGAGATGAGAGGGTAGGTGGGGATATTTCCACCACAGTACCTGCTATGGTACCTGCTCCACTCACTGGAGACACTAATACTGTGGATTTACATACAATATCAGTCTGTGTCCTACTAACACAGATATGGTGGATGAAACACTATTGAAGAGATCCACACTGCAGTGCAGAAACATTATAGAAAAAAAGTGATTCTTTATGGTAAAGTAATGATTCTCTGCAGTAAGGTGCAATATCTTCCCAAGACGACACTCCTATAACATTTTACAGTTTCCTTTGTAAGAGTTCTTAGACAGAGAGATGGAGAAAAGCCTTGGGGTACTGAGGAGGAATCAGAAATTGCTCTGTTTGCTCAAGACAAGGACAGGAAGGAGAATAAAAAAATCTCATTATAAGTAGCGTTTTCAGTGCCTAAGTACCTAATGGATCATACTTCAGCAGCACTAGACTAGCATTCCCCTCATTGTGTTCCAACTGCAGCATTCCTCCCCCCAACCTGGTCTCAGAGCATTGAATATTATTCTGTACGTAAATCCGAGACACTCCATTCATATAGTATGATATGTTACATTTCGTATGGTACTGTATGTATTAATTTGTGGATGTCCATCACCCATTTCGTATTATATGTGACAAATTACAATTCGGATTATATGTTATGAATTTGCAAAACGTACAATATGTTATGAAATATGGTCTATGTTATCAATTTGCAAAACTTACAATACGTTCCGAATTTGCAAAACATACAATCTGTACGAATTTGTAAAATGTACAATAGGATACGAATTTGCAAAACATGTGATACGTTACGAATTCGAGAAATGTGGCTAATGCTAGCTAGATCGTTAACATTAGCTAGGCTAGGGTTTAGGGTTAAGTTTAGGAGTTAGGTTAAAGGGTTAATTTTAGGGTTAGGTTAAGGGTTAGCTAACATGCTAAGTAGTTGCAAAGTAGCTAAAAAAGTAGTTGAAAAGCTGCCAATTAGCTAAAATACTAAAGTTGTCCGTGACGAGATTCAAACTCACAAACTTTGGGTTGCTAGACATTTGCGTTATACGCCTACCCATCCACCCAGAAAACCACCCTACTTAAGTAACTATCTGTATTTTGTAACCATAACAAACGTAACATATTATACTAAATGGACTGTCTCGGATTTACGTACAGAATAATAGGAAATGCTCTGAGACCAGGTTGCTCCCCCAGCTAATCCAAATAGCTTCATTCCATCAGAACATTCCTAGCCAAGCATACCACAGATGACACTACTACATCAACACTTAAATGTATTTATCGATGCTTTGATTTATAGATTTTTCTATTATCTCACATGAGTTAGGAATACTGTAAAAGCATGTTGCCTAATAGGGGATGTTGGTACACGTAAAGGGTGATGAGGAGTGATAAACTGATGTGACTAACTAGCCGTATTGTTGGAGTGATATGCCTGACCATGTATTTACATGACACACATTATCCATTTTGTTCTTGGCTGCGAAATCAAAGGATACAGTTCTTCAACTGAGACAACCCAACTCAAATGAATGGTAGTCTTGAAATATACAGGAGCTGAGTCGTTTGTTAGCCCTTTGATGGTTAATCGAATGTCCAAACACCCACTCAATTCACATCACGCTAGAGGTGAAGAGAGCCTTACAACACTCACGTTGAGGCAAAGAACTGCAATCCCATTAAAAAGAGCGAAACATGAGGCAAAGGTCTCCAAGGGCAACGCTTTAATAAAACAGACCCAAATGTACATAGTGGAATGCCATTTCCATTTTGCAGCTTGCCTTTACATTAACCTGCAGCATCAGCAACTTTAGCTGCAGCTCTGGGCAGCGCCTGCCTGCAAGGGGATGACAACACAACAGATTGGGGGCAAGAGGCTGGGAGGGGGGGGGGGGGGCTGTGGGTTAATGCTCCTCGCCTCAAATGTCAACAAGCACATTTATGAAATGCTCACTCCATCAGGCGTCCTCAGAGGACAGCCTCTACAAAACTGGTGGTGTAACGTAACGTGGCAAACAGAGCAGAGCCTCACTAGAGGGGGGCAATCACTGTACTGATGTTCTGCTGCTTGGTCTGTAAGGCTGACACCAGACCCATTGAGACTTGGCATAACTTGCTAATTGTTTACAATTATTTGTGTTTTTCCTTTTCTTTCATACCAAGTAGAATCATACACACAAACAATAACTACATCTCCTTTGCTCAGACACGCATGCTCACACTGCCACGTTCTAACCATAGTTCTTTTGTGTTTTCTTTGTTTTAGTGTTAGTCAGGACGTGAGCTGGGTGGGCATTCTATGTTGTGTGTCTAGTTTGTCCGTTTCTATGTATGGCCTGATATGGTTCTCAATCAGAGGCAGGTGTTAGTCATTGTCTCTGATTGGGAACCATATTTAGGTAGCTTGTTTTGTGTTGGGGTTTGTGGGTGGTTGTTTACTGTCTTTGTGTTCTCTGCACCAGATAGGACTGTTTTGGGTTTTGCCACATTTGTTGTTTTGTATTTGTATAGTGTTCACGTTATCGTCTTTTATTAAACATGTTGAACACGAACTAGGCATTTTGGTCCACCTCTCCTTCGACGGAAGAAAGCCGTCACACACACCTCCATCACTATTGTCTGCATAACTGTTTTCCACATGACCTTAAATTGTTCTCAATCACCCATGCTATTTCAATATTTTAGTAATAAATCATAAAAATGTTCCATTGTGTTAATGGCAGGGTGATTGACGAGAAGAGAATCGTCCAGCCAATTGGGTATCTCTATCAAGGCACAAGGAGAGACACAGAAGCAGACACAGGAGGCAGATGGTTGGAGTCTTACAATGTTTATTAATCCAAAGTGGTAGGCAAGAGAATGGTCGTGGACAGGCAAAAAGGTCAAAACCAGATCAGAGTCCAATAGGTACCGAGGAGCAGGCAGAATCAAGGTCAGCGCAGGCAGGAAAGTAGTCCAGAGTCAGGCAGGGGTTAGAACTGGGACGAATAGAAAAGGAGCACAGGAAAAACACGCTGGTTGGCTTGACTAAACATACAAGATGAACTGGCACAGAGAGACAGGAAACACTGGTATAAATATACTGGGGAAAATAAGCAACACCTGGAGGGGGTGGAGACAATCACAGGAACAAGTGAAACAGATCAGGGCGTGACACTCTCACAACATCACCGTGTCTTGAAAAATTCAGACAGAGTGATTAAAAGTATGTTTACATTGTAATACTTCTGACAGCCAACTTCCTAGCACTGCCCATAACTTTTGGACTTTATAGCATTCCCAGAAAGTACGGATTATTGAGTCATTATTCAATTTACACTTAAGACTTTTCCGTTGTGCTGTAGAATTTGTGAATTTTGTCTCTTGTACAATACATTCTATACATTAGTTTATACTGGATTAAGCATACATTTTCATTAACTGTAATTTTGTTAGGTATGCTCCTACATTCTTGTGCCAACATCAGTTCTTTTTAAGTCTTGGTTCCAATAGTTTTTATTACTTTTTAAATTCTGCAATTTAAAGGAACGGTTGAGCATGCTTTTGAGCTATAAACTCAGCAAAAAATGAAACAACCACTTTTTCAGGACCCAGTCTTTCAAAGATAATTCGAAAAAATCCAAATAAATTCACAGATCTTCATTGTAAAGGGTTTAACACTGTTTCCATGATCGTTCAAAGAACCATAAAGAATTAATGAACATGCACCTGTGGAATGGTCATTAAGACAATAACAGCTTACAGATGGAAGGCAATTAAGGTCACAATTATGAAAACTTAGGACACTAAAGAGGCCTTTCTACTGACTCTGAAAAACACCAAAAGAAAGATGCCCAGGGTCCCTGCTCATTTGCGTGAATGTGCCTTAGGCCTGCTGCAAGGCGGCATGAGGACTGTAGATGTGGCCAGGGCAAAAAATTGCAATGTCCGTACTGTGAGACGCCTAAGACAGCACTACAGGGAGACAGGATGGACAGCTGATCATCCTCGCAGTGGCAGACCACGTGTATCAACACCTGCACAGGATCGGTACATCCGAACATCACACCAGGTACAGGATGGCAACAACAACTGCCCGAGTTACACCAGGAATGTGTGCTCAGAGTGTCCGCAATAGGCTGAGAGAAGCTGGACTGAGGTCTTATAGGCCTTTTGTATGTAAGGCAGGTCCTCACCAGACATCACCGGCAACAATGTAGCCTATGGGCACAAACCCACCTTCGCTGGACCAGACAGGCCCGGCAAAAAGTTATCTTCAGTGACGAGTTACAGTTTTGTCTCACCAGGGCTGATGGTCGGATTCACGTTTATCGTCGAAGGAAAGAGCGTTACACCGAGGCCTGTACTCTGGAGCGGGATCGATTTGGAGATGGAGGGTCCGTCATGGTCTGGGGCGGTGTGTCTCAGGATCATCGGACTGAGCTTGTTATCATTGCAGGCAATCTCAATGCTGTGCGTTACAGGGAAGACATCCTCCTCCCTCAGGTGGTACCCTCTTGCAGGCTCAACCTGACATGTCCCTCCAGCATGACAATGCCACCAGCCATACTGCTCGTTCTGTGAGTGATTTCCTGCAAGACAGGAATGTCAGTGTTCTGCCATGGCCAGCGAAGAGCCCGGATCTCAATCCCATTGAGCACGTCTGGGACCTGTTGGATCGGGGGGTGAGGGCTAGGGCCATTCCCCCAAAAAATGTCCAGGAACTTGCAGGTGCCATGGTGGAAGAGTGGGGTAACATCTCACAGCAAGAACTGGCAAATCTGGTGCAGTCCATGAGGAGGAAATGCACTACAGTACTTAATGCAGCTGGTGGCCACACCAGATACTGACTGTTACTTTTGATTTTGACCCCCCCTTTGTTCAGGGACACATTATTCCTTTTCTGGTAGTCACATGTCTGTGGAACTTGTTCAGTTTATGTCTCAGTTGTTGAATCTTGTTATGTTCATTTACACATGTTAAGTTTGCTGAAAATAAACACAGTTGACAGTGAGAGAATGTTTATTTTTTTGTTGAGTTTATAAGTTGCAGATTGTCTTAGACCCCTTGCAAAACCTGGGGAGAGCTATCATATACTGTACTCTGTACCAACTTCTGCCTACAATTGTATTACTACAGGATACTTTTTAATACCTAAACAAAGAGTCTGTGTTTCCTTTCTACTACCAATATATATGTTTGATAATTATATAGACCTGATCATCTGTTGAAGAAATTGACCAACACTAACAAAATTGCAAAAGGGTTTTCTAATGATCAATAGCCTTTTCAAATTATGAACTTGGATTAGCTAACACAACATGCCATTGGAACATAGAAGTGATTGTTGCTGATAATTAACAGACATTAACAATGTCTACACTGTATTTCTGATCAATTTGATGTTATTTTAATGAACAACAAATGTGCTTTTCTTGAAAAAACGGACATTTCTAAGTGACCACAAACTTTTGAACGGTAGTGTACATGCTGATTTAGAAATCAGAGCATGTCAGGCTATACTGTAGCCATACAACAATTAAAGCCATAGAAAACATAGAAAGTGAGTTAGGTTGAAATGGAACTAGGAGAGACAGATCTAGAGGGAGGGAGGGAGGGGACAAGGATGAGGAGGGGGGAGGAGGAGAGAGAGGGGATCTGGGGAACTAGGGAGCTAGAGAGCATACAGCAACAGTCCTCATTCCGTTCCAGAACTGTCATGGCCAGGTCTTATGGATGAGCAGGAGACACCAATGGGGAGACTATGAGACAAGCTGCTTAGGCTCTGGTGGGACTCCCAGCCTATCAATACCATCAATCACCTGCCCCAACACGTCACAACGTATTACTACTGTCACTGAGATGCCCTATAAAGGAACATGACAGGTACTCTCTCCAGACCTTTGCTCTCATTGCTGTTCACTTCTTCAACTCTTATTTTCTCTCTTACAGACAGAGGAGTCAATTTGTCGGTATGATTTATTAATCAACATCAGTTTCACCACTCTAGAGTGGGGGCAGCATATCTCACTTGAATAAGGCCCACCTGCCGTTTACTCTCAAATGATAATATCGATGTCTATTTAGTATGTCTAATTTGATCACTTTCTGTCTTTTCAAAGTTTGATCATTTGTGTTAGGCACCTTGTGGCACCATTCTGGCAGACCGTTTGAAATTAAGCTCTCCTCATAGCATGAATTTAAAATGATGAAACTGATGTTGATTAATAAATCATACCGACAAATTGACTCCTCTGTCTGTAAGAGAGAAAATAAGAGTTGAAGAAGTGAACTCGGTTTAATCACTTTCCCGTAGTTGGAGGGGAAGATCCGAAATATGAGGCTGAACTTCTCGGCTCTTGGTTAACAAGATGTACTGTGACCACAGGGGTGCAGAGAGAGACGTAGAGAAGACTTGAATGGAGAAAAGGCCCAGGACTCCACTAATCATTGCACGATGAGCCCTTAAGCCCAAAGTGGATGGTGGGTTAGAATGTTGCGTCTCTGAAAGACAGATCCAGCTCATTTAAACTTTAGGACCAACAAGAAGCAGAGGAAGAGAGGGAGAGAGAGAAAAAGGGAGAGTGAAAGAAGCCAGGAGAAGATCAATTTAGCCAAAGCTGTGACATCATGCCGTCATATTTGACTTTGACTCCATTTTCATAACTACTGTTTTTAACTTCTCTCTCTTCTAAAATTCAACAATATCTGTTTGATAAAATGCGCCAAATCAAACAACCTATAGATCGACTGTTCATCTATGTGAAAACACCTGTAGCATATCGTGTTCTTCAGGACACAATCTCACTGTGTTGTAGTGCACGGACTTCTCTCCTGATGAGAAGCCTAAACCTACATGCTGACAGTACAGTGTTGGACAGGACTGCCATCCATGCGTGATATCACTGTTTCTTAATCCCAAAAGCATACCACTATTTGACTGAACTACATTTGCAAACTGTCATTCCACTTCTGGTTTTGAGAGACACGGTACACTTCGCTGAAATATTCTGTGAGTAACCCTGACCATTTATATCGTGCTGGAGACAAAGATAGGAATATTCTTTCAGCCTGCTGTTTAGCTAGTTAGTGTACATACAGTATCAGTTCAGCACTAAGTTGTTGGTAGGACACACACACAACTTGAAGCCATCACAACTCTTCACATTAGGAGTGTGCCAAAATGTGTTTACGTGGCAGATTCAGCTACAGCACTTCCTGGGAAAACACTAACTGCACGTACTGAAATATCAACAGCAGCAGCAGCAGAGACCTAATGCCATGGATCTCATTAGCACACATGACCCATGCACTACGATTCGATGCTAATTCAAGACGCACAGACAAACAAACAAGTATAACTTAATGCTGTACACTGTACGCAATGAAAGTGAATTACTTTTAAGTTGTCTGTGATTTCTATGTCCTGCACTAAATTAGACAATGTGTGCGCGCAGTGAAGCACACAAGAGACAGAAAGCAAGGAATGACTGGTTCATCTATGTCCCTCCTACTTTGAGTCTTAGTGGGCTGGAGCCTGGCTTCTCATCTTCGTCCTCCTCCTGCCCACCCCTCAATCACTCCCATATCCCTGCCAAAGGTCCCCAGGTCTGCATGTACAGTTGAAGTCGGAAGTTTACATACACTTAGGTTGGAATCATTCAAACTCATTTTTCAACCACTCCACAAATTTCTTGTTAACAAACTATAGTTTTGGCTAGTCGGTTAGGACATCTACTTTGTACATGACACAAGTCATTTTTCCAACGATTGTTTACAGACAGATTATTTCACATATAATTCACTGTATCACAATTCCAGTGGGTCAGAAGTTTACATACACTAAGTTGACTGTGCCTTCCAAAGCTTGGAAAATTCCAGAAAATGATTTCATGGCTTTAGAAGTTTCTGATAGGTTATTTGACATCATTTGAGTCAATTGGAGGTGTACCTGTGGATGTATTTCAAGGCCTGCCTTCAAACTCAGTGCCTATTTGCTTGACATCATGGGAAAATCAAAAGAAATCAGCCCAAAAAATTGAAGACCTCCACAAGTCTGGTTCATCATTGGGAGCCATTCCCAAACGCCTGAAGGTACCACGTTCATCTGTACAAACAATAGTATGCAAGTATAAACACCATGGGATCAAGCAGCCATCATACCGCTCAGGAAGGAGACGCGTTCTGTCTCTTAGAGATTAACGTACTTTGGTGCGAAAAGCCCAAATCAATCCCAGAACAATAGCATAGGACCTTGTGAAGATACTGGAGGAAATATAAACAAAAGTATCTATATCCACAGTAAAACGAGTCATATATTGACATAACCTGAAAGGCCGCTCAGCAAGGAAGAAAGCACTGCTCAAAAACCGCCATAAAAAAGACACTACGGTTTGCAACTGCACATGGGGATAAAGATCGTACTTTTTGGAGAAATGTCCTCTGGTGTGATGAAACAAAAATAGAACTGTTTGGCCATAATGACCATCGTTATATTTGGTGGAAAAAGGGGGAGGCTTGCAAGTCAAAGAACACCATCCCAACCATGAAGGACGGGGGTGCAGCATCATGTAGGGACATCAGCTGTTAGCCTAGTGGTTAGTGTTGGACTAGTAACCGAAAGGTTGCAAGATCGAATCCCCGAGCTGACAAGGTAAAAATCAGTTGTTCTGTTCCTGAACACAACTGACTTGCCTAGTTAAATAAAGGTAAAAATAAAAAGATGTTGTGGGGGTGTTTTGCTGCAGGAGGGACTGGTGCACTTCACAAAATAGATGGCATCTTGAGAGGGAAAATGATGTGGATACATTGAAGCAACATCTCAAGACATCAGTCAGGAAGTTAAAGCTTGGTCGCAAATAGGTGTTCCAAATGGACAATGACCCCAAGCATACTTCCAACGTTGTGACAAAATGGCTTAAGGAAAACAAAGTCCAAGGTATTGGAGTGGCCATCACAAAGCCCTGACCTCAATCCTATAGAAAATTTGTAGGCAGAACTGAAAAGTGTGTGCGAGCAATAAGCCCTACAAACCTGACTCAGTTACATCAGCTCTGTCAGGAGGAATGGGCCATAATTCACCCAACGTATTGTGGTAAGCTTGTGGAAGACCAAAGTTAAACAATTTAAAGGCAATGCTAACAAATACTAATTGAGTGTATGTAAACTTCTGACCCACTGGGAATGTGATGAAAGAAATAAAAGAAATAAAAGCTGAAATAAATCATTCTCTCTACTGTTTTTCTGACATTTCACATTCTTAAAATAAAGTGGTGATCCTAACTGACCTAAGACAGGGAATGTCTACTAGGATTAAATGTCAGGAACTGTGAAAAACTGAGTTTAAATGCATTTGATTAAGGTGTATGTAAACTTCTGACTTCAACTGTATCTGCCCCCTCAGCCTCTGCCATGAGTCACAAACTGAGGGATGAAGCATCACCATGCTGAAAGGGCTCACCCAGTTTACCTCCTGTCAAGTGTCATCATCATCATATTTTCTTTGTACTATTGCCTCCTCTAGTTAGGCGCTGCCATAGATTTTTGATTCAAGCGCACAGTGACATCCCCATCTCCAAAAGGAGCCTATGGAGAAGAGAATATGCGGTGAAGAGAATATGCGGTGTTCATTTGGTGTTTGCAATTTGTTTACAGCACCATGACAACAGTGCAATGACAATAGTGTCAAATAGTCAAGATGCCTTTTGATCCATTGTACATGACTGCTAGACTATGTGGGTTACGCAGTTCAATGCCAGACTAAATCATGTAATGCTGTGGGCACTGTAGGAGGCTGTGAGGTCACAAACAATGTTCCGCCCCCTAATACCCTACAGGTGGAGTTTCATAGATAGAGAATCCGCCTTGGAGAAAGAGAAAGGGAGAAACAAAGAGCAGAAACTCGGCTCTAACTCATTACCCCGACTAACTCATCCCCCGTGCCCTGTTTATTTTGTTCATATCCCAAAAAATCCAGCGAAATACCATTCCACAGAGACCTTCCAAACATGCCAATTCAGTGGGATCAAGCTTGCTGAGTCATGAGGGAGCAGTGAATAGTAGCTGCGTCTCAGTGAAAGAGCTTACTTCCCTCACTCTCTGTTCTCTCAAATCTGTCCTCCTCATACAGTTCCATGTTCCCTGCTGGACCTGTAAATCTGAATGTCTCACTCCTCGACCGCCTAGCTGTGCACTGTGACGGAGGCTCTTTGCTCCATATGTCTGAGCAGATGAAGAAGCTGGCTGAGGCAGGACGTTTTTCCTGTGGTCACACTCAGAGTCCAGGGAGGAAGTCATCTCGTTGTGAGCCCTGTTTCATGCAGAGCACAGGATAGAGAGATGGAAGGGGAAAGTGGCGCAGACACACAGGCTAGTCTGTGTCCAATGAAAGCATGTACGGTCTGTATTTGAAGCATTGCAGGGGTTTTTCTTTGTAGGGAGGAGACAACAGCACGAGCAGGCAAAGGGGCCTAAAGAAGTAGAGTTGATGGGAGATGGAACGGTAAACGAATCCACTAAAGTCAGAGGTATAGCACCTCTTCTTGTGACCTCATAAGGAAAGGACTTTAACAGCATCAGTCCACTCTAACCTTCAGACAATACGAATGGTGTGGAGGAGGGAAAAGGTCATAAGGAAGTATATAGACATACATTTTTTTACCCTGCCTTTTCCAAACTGTTGAAACCTTTCCTCTGCTCTGCTGCAGAACCAGACATCTCTGAGGTCAGTGTTCTGGCTAAGGTGGCCTGTGGTCGAGGTAAGACCGGTGTTCTGCTCTGCAGCAGAACCAGACACATCTCTGAGGTCAGTGTTCTGGCTAAGGTGGCCTGTGGTCGAGGTAAGACCGGTGTTCTGCTCTGCAGCAGAACCAGACACATCTCTGAGGTCAGTGTTCTGGCTAAGGTGGCCTGTGGTCGAGGTAAGGCCTGAGCTCTGCTCTGCAGCAGAACCAGACACATCTCTGAGGTCAGTGTTCTGTCTTAGGTGGCCTGTGGTCGAGGTAAGGCCTGAGTTCTGCTCTGAAGCTGGACAGAAATAGTGCCTGCCAACCCATTTTACTATGCTGCGTTTGTAGAGCACTTAACCTGCCATGTTCATTACAGAAGGCAAACCCCCATTATCCTCCCCCTAGAAAAAAACCTGTGAATCTACTAAGTGTTTGACGTCAGGAAGCATCTTGTGGACGTATTTATTTAGTCCTCTGGACGGCCTTGATTTCAAGTACATTTTTGGTCCGTTCCAAACCGGTCTACATTTGGCCCAAACATAGACGTTTAGATTTGGTCTGGACCGGGCCTTGATTTAGCCCAAACAGATCTGAACCAATCGTAGACATCTATGATTCACAAGTTTGGACAGCACAGTACAGTAGAGCACAGCAGATTACAGTACATTACTGTACACAGTAAGTTTAAAAAAAGTAGAGTATAGTACAGTAGAGCTCACTAAAGTACAGTACAGTAAAGAAAAGTAAAGTATAGTGTACTGTATTGTACCCTACTTTACTCTAATGTACTCTACTGAATTAAACCAAACTGTACTGTACTGTACTGTATTCTTCTCTAGACGTCTATGATTAGTTCAGATTTGGATCTGGTCTGCACCGACCAAATTTGTACTTGTTTGGGGGCGGGGCTCATTTGAATAATACCATCATGCTTTGCAAGTGTTGGTTTTACATATACATTTTGGTCATTCAGCAGACGCTCTTATCCAGAGTGACTTACAGTCAGTGCATTCAACTAAAGTTGATGAACAACTGCATATCACAGTCATAGCAAGAGAAAATCTGTAACCGTTACTCAGAATGTTATTGTAGTGGAAGTGGTCTGTTGGTTTATTCTGTATGTTAACTACTTTAAGCATCATCAACATCCAGAAAATATGTATTCTAACCTTTCATTCAGCAACTGAAATTAATGTGTTGTCATTTCTGGAAAATATCTTTTCAGTGTAATTTTGCTTACTGGCAAGTCTTAACTATACATCTTTCATGTGATTTTTTTTATCTGCACTCACCAATTTTGGGGGCTTCAGTTTAGTTTAACTACAATGATCACATGGGCCTATTTCTGACCCATTCAATATTGTATTTTTTACTTTGTCTATTTTAGTTGACTGTGCACACAGGCACTCACACATGCACAAACCCAAACACACACACAGTATATGAACTGCATCATTGCCTTGTACCCTGTTTTAAAGCAACTAATCAGCACAGCTTTGTGTTCAGTCACAGTGAGCAGATGCACGTAGGTTCTCTGAATCAGATATTGATGAGAGTGCTTTGATGAAAATCTACGTTGCATTAAAATTCGATATGTTTTCTCTTGACTCAATTTCATCCCGCTTTGACATAACTTATTCATGTATCTTTTCTTTCGTCCGTGAACAGTTTGGAGAGCATGGTCTATCTTTTACATGCCATTACAGTAGCCATTCAGTGAATATACCAGTTGATAATGGCGTTTGATTGAGCAGAATGTGATTAAATATAAATCACTGACATCTGAGTAACCCTCGATAACAGCAATATTTTCGATATATTCCAAGGTTATGTAGCCTATCCTGCCTGCTCAATGATTCTATGTTGTTTCCAATAATTTAACAAAATCACAATGGAAAAGGCTATCTGGAAAGTCTGGATACATGTAAAACTATTGAAAAGAATTGAGATATGTTTAATTTCTCAATACGATAAGCCTTCGGGTTGCTGTCGCATTGCCAGTCATTATACACTGTCCTGAGTAGGCTAAATCAATCCAACATATTCCGACGTAGGTGAGTAAATACATCACACATTGGCTTGTCCGCAAGGTAAATGTGCATTTTCTCACTTTAAACAAATACACCTTTTTCATTTAATGATAGCACCGCATTCTCTCATCAGCAACACCTCAACGCCGAGGCAGCCTACACTTCTCTCCGCTGCAGTTATGGCTAGGGGAGACCTGTTACCTTATGCAATTATGTGCACAACACAAACAGCAGGTTGTTGCTTGTGAATGAAACATTGCAGTATATCATATCGACGATGGTGTTCCATGCCTCCTTGACACATACACAAAACCTTGGACAACAACAGATTTACAACCAGACACACACAAAACACACCGTCTCACCAGAAAACAGCTCTTATTTTCTTCCGACTTTTGATTTTCTTTCCGTCAATCGGCGCTGTTTTGGCCCAACTGATTTCTCCGGCAATTCTTATTCCACTGGATTTTGAAGGGTTTTTTTTTTGTTACGGGGAAATGATGAGAGGGAAAGCGCTGTCATCGTGGAAAGCCTGCCCTCTTCAAACTAACCTTCCCGCCCCCTCCTTCTACCCTTCTCAGATTGGTGCTGGCTACCAGCAGATCCCCCACCCCAGAGGTGTGTTTCAAACCCGTCGTCCCTCATCACGTACACACGGTGACAGTGGACATCCGCTGAGGGCTCCCGAGTAGCCTACCGGTTACCAATAAACACTGGTTTGCCGCTCACGGCGGTTGTAGGCTCTGTTCGCTCACCTGTTTCGATGCAGACTGATGCTCGAACTGACACTACAGTAGCAGGTTCGTATTTCCAAAAACACTGTTTGCGCACATGTTCAACTACTGTTGCTACCATACATGTTCCCTAAATGAATATTGAAAACGGTCACAAAACAACTTTAAAATGTCTATTGCCAAATATGTTTTGGGTTAAGTAGCTAAGCTGCCACCAAACACTTCAGCCTATGCGTTTTAACTAACTTTCATCATCAGTTTAGAAGCAGCCACCACACACTGCCTATGTCTTCTCCATCAACTTCATATGGTCCAAACGGGCGTGTACATTGACTTTTCTCAGACAATGTTCTGCCCTGACCCATGTCCCATATTGCTTCCTTATGCACAAAATCCAGTTAGGCTACATACCAGTCAATAGTTTGGACGCAGCTACTCATTCAAGTGTTTTTCTTTATTTTTTTTTTACTATTTTCTACATTGTAGAATAATAGTGTATACTTCATCATTATGAAATAACACATATGGAATCATGTGGTAACCCAAAAAGTTTTAAGCAAATCAAAATATATTTTATATTTGAGATTCTTCAAAGTTGCCACCCTTTGCCTTGATGACAGCTTTGTACACTCTTGGCATTCTCTCAACCAGCTTCATGAGGTAGTCACATGGAATGCATTTCAATTAACAGGTGTGCCTTGTTAAAAGTTCATTTGTGGAATTTCTTTCCTTCTTAATGTGTTTGTGCCAATCAGTTATGTTGTGACAAGGCAGGGGTGGTATACAGAAGAGAGCCCTATTTGGTAAAAGACCAAGTCCATGTTATGGCAAGAGCAGCTCAAATATCCAAAGCGAAACTACAGTCCATCATTACTGTAAGACATGAAGGTCAGTCAATCTGGAAAATTTCACAAACTTTTAACGTTTCTCCAAGCGCAGTCGCCACAGGAAAGGAAGACCCAAAGTTACCACAGCTGCAGAGGATAAGTTCATTATAGTTAACTACACCTCAGATTGCTGCCCAAATAAATGCTTCAAGTAACTGACACATCTCAACATCAACTGTTCAAAGGAGACTGCGTGAATCAGGCCTTCATGGGCGAATTGTTGCAAAGAAACCACTACTAAAGGACACCAATAAGAAGAAGAGACTTGCTTGGGCCAAGAAACATGAGCAATGGACATTAGACCGGTGGAACTCTGTCCTTTGGTCTGATGAGTCCAAATTTTGAGATTTTTGGTTTCAATCGCCTTGTCTTTGTGAGACGCAGAGCAGGTGAACGAATGATCTCCGCATGAGTGGTTCCCACTGTGACGCATGGAGGTGTGATGGTGTGATGGTGTGGGGATGCTTTGCTGGTGACACTGTTATGTGATTTATTTAGAATTCAAGGCACACTTAACCAGCAAGGCTACCACAGCATTCTGCAGCAATACGCCATCCAATGTGGTTTGCGCTTAATGGGACTATCATTTGTCTTTCAACAGGACAATTACCCAACACACCTCTAGGCTGTGTAAGGGCTATTTGATCAAGAAGGAGAGTGACGGAGTGCTGCATCAGATGACCTGGCCTCCACAATCACCCGACATCTACCCAATTGAGATGGTTTGGGATGAGTTGAATGACAGAGTGAAGGAAAAGCAGCCCACAAGTGCTCAGGATATGTGGGAACTCCTTCAAGACTGTTGGAAAAGCATTCCAGGTGAAGCTGGTTGAGACATCTATTTTGATTTGTTTAACACGTTCTAGGTTACTACATGATTCCAGGTGTTATTTCATAGTTTAAGAGTGTATAAGGGAATCTAGGTTTGATTAGAGTAACTGAGTTTAACTTTCTAGCTAATTTGCCAAATACTTGTATTGTAGCTCTATTTTGTTGATATTTCTGTACGCCTCCAGTCTGTTTATTTAGTCATTATTTTACTACAGACCCTTGAACCCCGTCAACTACTTCTGAAATGTATTGTACCTGGCACTACATTTGGTTCTGCAGACTGATTGTGCTGAAGTTCACCCAAGATGTGCTGTTTCTCTCTCATTTTATTGATCAAACATAATTTTTAAAGATCAGTGCAAATCAAAGAGATTGTCACTGGGATGAGATGGATGCAGACTTCCAAAAATAAAACGTATTCCTCTTGACATTGATTTGAAAGGCTTAATCATGTGTTTGGTCTTGTTTCTCAGCGTAATCAAAGGACTGTTGAAAATCTATTTAGGACAGCAGATAGCATTGGCTTCCAATAGGTAGTTATGGCGGACCGAGCCTTCCACTCAAAGCAGTGGCAAATAGGTGATCGTACAGCCGAGGTGACATGAGAGTGAGATTTTAAGATGACGGGGTCATTTTCTGAAGTGAGTCGACTCACTGACTCGATCCAAACCTCGAAATCTTCAAGAGCACATTGCTGTCTCAAAAGGTCAGAGGAGCTTTTCCTCCTGTGTGTTGCCTATGGGTTCTCTGGGCTGCTTTTCATGCTGCACACCTCTGGGCAGAGATCAGAGCTGAACACATGTCTACGGCTAGAGCCAGGTGACAGGAGGAAGGATGGCTCTAACAGACAAGAGGAACGTGTTTGATTCTGACCACTTTTAAATGCACAGGGAACTCAATCGCAGTATGCTGGAGCATAAATCATTGGCCTTTATAAGAGACTGGTTCCAAGCAAAGTGCTGATTGCCTTGTATAGACGTGATGACACACACCCTCATTACATTATACACTGTTGTCTCTCCCTCAAAGTCCAGCCTTATTTGACTTCCTGGAAAGGAGTTGACGCAAGGTATTGATTTATGCATTTAGCGCACAGTGATGTAAAGGGAATGTCAGTCATTGTCTCTGTGGCAGAGAGAGAGAGAGAGAAAGAAGTATAGAACATGGCGGTTGCTTTGCGATGAACAGGAAAGACACTGTTCATGATTCAGAGTTAGTTTCCACAAAGGTGCTTACCATGTAGTAAGCCACAAAATGAACACCTCCATTATTAAGACATAGTGGCTTTTCTGAGATGTAATTTAGAGGTCGACCGATAATGATTTTTCAACGCCGATACCGATTATTGGCGGGCCAAAAGAAGCCGATTAATCAGACAATTTTTTTGTTGTTGTAATAATGACAATTACAACAATACTGAATGAACACTTATCTTAACTTAATATAATACATCAATAAAATCAATTTAGCCTCAAGTAAATAAGGAAACATGTTCAATTTGGTTTAAATAATGCAAAAACAAAGTGTTGGAGAAGAAAGTAAAAGTGCAATATGTGCCATGTAAGAAAGCTAACATTTCAGTTCCTTGCTCAGAACATGAGAACATATGAAAGCTGGTGGTTCCTTTTAACATGAGTCTTCCATATTCCCAGGTAAGAAGTTTTAGGTTGTAGTTATTATAGGAATTATAGGACTATTTCTCTCTATACGATTTGTATTTCATATACTATTGGATGTATAGTATAACTATCTGGGCTCGAACCAGGAACACATCGACAACAGCCACCCTCGAAGCAGCGTTACCCATACAGAGCAAGGGGAACAAGGGGAACAACTACTTAGTCTCAGAGCGAGTGACATTTGAAATGCTATTAGCGCTCACCCCGCTAACAAGCTAGCCATTTCACATCGGTTACACCAGCCTAATCTCGGGAGTTGATAGGCTTGAAGTCATAAACAGGGAAATGCTTGAAGCATTGCAAAGAGCTGCTGGCAAAACACACAAAAGTGCTGTTTGAATGAATGCTTACGAGCCTGTAGGTGCCTACCATCTCTCAGTCAGACTGCTCTATCAAATCATAGACTTAATTATAACATAATAACACACAGAAATACGAGCCTTAGGTCATTAATATGGTCGAATCCGGAAACTATAATTTCGAAAACAAAACGTTTATTCTTTCAGTGAAATACGGAACTGTTCCGTATTTTATCTAACGGATGGCATCCCTAAGTCTAAATATTGCTGTTACATTGCACAACCTTCAATGTTATGTCATAATTACGTAAAATTCTGGCAAATTAGTTCACAATGAGCCAGGCGGTTTAAACTGTTGCATATACCCTGACTCTGCGTGCAATGAACGCAAGAGAAGTGACACAATTTCATCTGGTTAATAATGCCTGCTAACCTTTCTTTTAGCTAAATATGCAAGTTTAAAAATATATACTTCTGTGTATTGATTTTAAGAAAGGCATTGATGTTTATGGTTAGGTACACGTTGGAGCAATGACAGTCCTTTTTCGCGAATGCACACCGCATCGATTATATACAACGCAGGACACGCTAGATAAACTAGTAATATCATAAACCATGTGTAGTTATAACTAGTGATTATGATTGATTGACTGATTGATTGTTTTTCTAAGATAAGTTTAATGCTAGCTAGCAACTTACCTTGGCTTCTTACTGCATTCGCGTAACAGGCAGGCTCCTCGTGAGGCAGGTGGGTAGAGCGTTGGACTAGTTAACCGTAAAGGTTGCAAGATTGAATCCCTGAGCTGACAAGGTAAAAATCTGTCGTTCTGCCCCTGTACAAGGTAGTTAATCCACCGTTCCTAGGCCGTCATTAAAAATAAGAATGTGTTCTTAACTGACTTAAAAATATATTTTTTAAATCGGCCCTAATTAATTGGCCACTCTGATTTATCGGTCGACCTCTAATGTAATTAAACTAACATGTCATGATGAGTTGCCAACCTGTGTCCGTGGATCAAAGCTTCTGTCACTAGCGATATTTAGTTAGCAGATGGATGTGATCTATTGTACACAGTGCCAGGAGAATAATAATGTTAGTGACAACCTATTTTTTGGTTTACAGAGCATGTCACAGACCTATAGTGAATTAGCTAAGCCTTTAATAGCTTAGAGACAAAACTAGCTGCATTTGTAGTGTAGTTGTAACGGTCTTCTTCCTCCTCTGATGAGGAGTAGTAGGAAGGATCGGAGGACCAATGCACAGCGTGGTAAGGGTTCATGATACTTTTAATAGAACACAGAAAAATACAAAATAACAACGTGAAATAACAAAAAAACGAAACAGTTCCGTGTGGAACACACAGACACAGAAAATAATCACCCACAAATCAAGGGTGAAAACATGCAGCGTAAGTATGGCTCTCAATCAGGGACAACGATTGACAGCTGCCTCTGATTGAGAACCATACCAGGCCAAACACAGAAATACCAACTCATAGAAAAACAAACATAGACAACCCACCCAACTCACGCCTTGACCATACTAAAAAAAAGACATAACAAAAGAACTAAGGTCAGAACGTGACAGTAAGATTGTTGCTGGTACGGAGTCACAAGTTGAAACATCGCAAATATGTCCCTTCGTTATTTGATTGTTTATTTCACATGTGCAGTGCTTGCTTATTGTATTTTATTTTACGATTTTTACATTTCTTCTATCACTATTGATACCATAATTTGCAACAATCCTTACTTTTGAATGTTTGAGGAATTTCAGTGCACTACATTGTACGTAACTTCTTTCCTCAAAAGCGTCCCTTTTTAATGGATACAAGTGCTGCATAGCACATAACCTATATTTTAATCTCAGATACACTTAAAATAGAAGTTATTGGAAAATCCCGCTCTGCCCATATTCCTTTGTGTTTTCCCTTATTCAATATTTATTGCACACATATTGTCTGCCCCTTTGTTGCAGATTCAGTTCATGCGTTTCATGATTTATGGGTAATTTCATATTGCCTGCAGTTCACAGCAGAAAGCTTACAGCAAGATGGTAATGAAGGAAATAAAGTTAACCCTCTCCAAAGGTTTTCATAATGTAGACTACCACTGACTGAGACACTGGTGTGATGGCATTGTGTGGCGTTTGGACTGATGAATAGCTTAATCTTCTGTTAACATTGTGATTTCTGAATCTAGCCTGTAGATTTGTCTCTGTTTAAACGGGCCAATCCCTCACTTGCCTTCCTCGGGTGTACAAATGGATATTGATATTTTTTTTTAGACTTGTTTCCCCCCTCCTTTCCAGATGACTAAATGAAACACATTCCAGGCACCAATTTGACATCTGGTTGAAATTGAGTTGGTACATTTTTACGCCTTATTTAATGGACTTAAATGGCCTGAGTTGACAAAGATCGATGAGGCTTATAAATGGAGAATCTGTACAAACTGAATTCTAGCAGGCACATATAGGCTTGCACGGCACTAATAGTAAGTGTATGCATGTACAGTACATGAGAGCCTTCTCTGTGCATTAGACTGCTGTCCTTTGAAATGGAGCTGCCCCATAGCGGAGTGTGCAGTAGCACCTTTGAGAGTGCTGGTGGGGGTGAGGCATTGTGCTATGGCTTTTCCTTCTGCCTCCAGCCCTTCCCACCACATCAGGCCATCTTGGCCAGCTTGGCACAGACAAACCCAGAGAGTGGGAAGGATTCAGTCTCATCTCTTTCGCAAACACTCAGTCTCCTCAACATTTGCTGTAGTCAGTCCAGCTGCACAGTATTTTTGGGCTGCTTTGACAGCTCATGTCAACCTGCGAGCTACAGTGAGACTGGTGTGGTCTTATGCAGTAATCAGCCTAATAAGGTTTGTATGTAGCCTCCTCCTCAAACTGGAACCCAGGTAGATCTTCTTGGTGGCAGACAGGAAGAGGCTGACAGGGATGTTCAGCATCAGGACCCCCAAGGCATCATTAAGGGGGAAGCACACAGGCTTGGATACACTCATCACATTCATGTCAGCTCTGGAATCTCCTGTATTGATATGAAACCACAGGACCAATACAGCCTCTGTCAACAGTCACCTGAACAGGTTTTGGGTGGGTGGGGAATGGATTGTAGCAGTGAAGGAGGAGAGTTATTGGTCTAGAGCTATACCAAGGAGCTCTCCCTCTCTCTCTCTCTCTCTCTCTCTCTCTCTCTCTCTCTCTGAACCACCTCAAAGTGCATGTTTGGCAAGGCATGTACAGCAACATTGATGCACATTTGCACAAGAAATCACAATGGGAAACACATGCACTTCCTCATCAATATTTTTCAGCCGTTCGTATGCAAGCCTGTGCCAAAAACCATAACATGCTTTGTGGAGCAGAGCTAGACATTTATTGGGAATATTTTGAAGTGTGTGTGTGTGTGTGTGCACCAACAACATGGGGGAGAATGTAATGAGCAGGTTCAGCAGACTGATACAGGTCCTTTACCCCGGCGATGGCCAGCCACAATGACAAATGGGCCTGGACTCCTCATTCGATCTAAGTGAGCAGGACTGTGAGATGCTGGGAATTTGGTATAAATCAGCCCCATGAGCCCAAAGTGACTCCCTTTGCCTCAGTTAGTGTGCCACAGAAAAAGGTTTAATCATTTAGCTAGGATGCTATTGTATTCTAGCAAAAATAGGTATTTGGCACAGTGAAATAGTAAATATATAAAAGGGTTCATAAACTTCTTCCCAGCTTCCAGATGAAAGGAGGCTTATGCAAATAATTTCATACCGCAGTCCTTCAAGATAGCTGGGTTTTGGCTTTTCTCCTGTTGGGTTTGCTTCTGGCTTGTTGTTCTGCATTCACTGCACAACAAAGACATCTGCACACAGACACACACTCTAAAAGACACACACACACTCTAAAAGACATACACAGAACCGAGTGGCGCAGCAGACTAAGGCACTGCATCTCAGTGCTAGAGGCGTCACTACAGACCCTGGTTCGATCCTGGGCTGTATCACAACCGGGAGTGATTGGGAGTCCCATAGGACGGCACACAATTGGCCCAGCGTCGTCCGGATTAGGGCTTGGCCAGGGTAGGCCGTCATTGTAAATAAGAATATGTTTTTAATGGACATGCCTAGTAAAATATTTTTTTTTAACAAAAAAAAAATCTATAAATATGCATGTACTGTAATCATGGAGCGTGATAATAGTTCCATGAGTATTGATGAAGCATTGGTTAAGACAAGTGGGTCCTAGTAAGCTTTTAGTCTGAATAAGTTTAAGTCATGTTTGGCAGTTTACCAAAATAAACGCTTCTCTGAGAAAGTGGAAAAGGTCACAAAGGACAGACAAATATCCTATTATATTTAGGACTTCATGGGATTTTAGTTAGTTATGCAGTTTCTCCCTCTCCACCTAATCATATGCTGGGCTCTAATGTTGGGGATTAGCCTTGGCCTATTTCTTCCTTCTCACATTACTTTACCACTCCTCTTCTACTTCTTCTTCCTCCTCCTCCTCCTCTGCCTCTTCTCAGCCCGTACTACACTATCACTATCTCCAATCGTCTTGCTGGAGCTCAACCCACATGATCATTTAATCATGCGAGCCAATACAGCCTGAATACTAAGCTGAGATGGGAAGCACTGCAGAGGAGCCAGGAAGCTTTAGTGTGTGTGTGTGTGTGTGTGTGTGTGTGTGTGTGTGTGTGTGTGTGTGTGTGTGTGTGTGTGTGTGTGTGTGTGTGTGTGTGTGTGTGTGTGTGTGTGTGTGTGTGTGTGTGTGTGTGTGTGTTACTCCTGACAATTGACAGAGCTTTTCATTGATCGCTGGCACATTCAGCTCAAATTCACTAATTTGCCAAGTAATGCAATCAAAATGACCAAATAAGTATCGATCCTTGGCCTAAATGGCCTGAGTCAATTATCCCCCCTGATGTAAAGAAAATGTTCTGTGCTGTGAAATTAAGTGAATGACCTATAAATAGCACCCGCTCACAGAAACTTTTATTCCCCTGGATGGATTTGTTTTTTTCTGTTTCATTCACTTCAAAACCTGGGATTCCTCAAAGAGAAATCTCCTGGCTCAGGGATGTAGCTCGAAGTTTTACAGTTCTGTACACAGGTAGATTTAGCGAAGTGGCTGTTGGATTTTGAGGAGGAGGAAATACAGGATGTGAGCTCCACAGCCAGGTCATACTCAACTCAAACATTCCCTCTGATGCCAGGTCCCACAACGCCTGAGACAGCCTTCATACTGACTCTGAGGGGAGGAAAGTGAGCTCTTTATACTACAGTACATTATCATGCTTGTTTGTCACTTCCTAATAAACTATTCTCATTGTAGACAGGAAAATATATTTAAATTTAACTTATGCTTAGGAGGCACTTGGGTCGGAGTGAAACCTTTAGAGTCTGTTTTTCTCTTCTGTTTTTCTCTTTGTGAGAGACTTCTATGGAAAATCACTGTAAGCCCTCGGCAGAGAGCCCTGCGTCCCACGAAACGTGACCCTGCCAAGCCGCACTGCTTGCTTAACTCAGAGGCCAGCCGCACCAATGTGTCGGAGGAAACACAGTCGAGCTGGCGACCGGGGTCAGCTTGCAGATGCCCGACCCGCCACAATGGGACAAGGAAATCCCGGCCGGCCAAACCCTCCCCTCACCCTTATGATATTGGGCCAATTGTGCGCCGCCTCATGGGTCTCCCGGTAACGGCCGGCTGTGACAAAGCCTGGGCTCAAACCCGAGTCTGTAGTGACCCCTCACTCCGATGCAGTGCCTTAGACCGCGGCACCACCCCAGAAGCCCACAAATGAAACTCATTTCATTCATGATCAATTATCATTTTTATTTCTTGTCGGAGTTCACCCCTGAAACAGACTTTTATTGTGGGCTGTCTGACAGACAGATGCTGAGGGGTGTTAGAAATAAACAATAAACATGTCCATAAAAGTGCATTTAGAAAGTATTCTGACCCCTTGACTTTTTCCACATTTTGTTACATACCAGCCTTTTTCTAAAATGGATTAAAAAAAAAATCTCAATCCATCTATGCACAATACTCCATAATGACAAAGCGAAAACATGTTGTTAGAAATGTTTGCAAATGTAAAATGACTAAAAAACATAAAGACCTAATTTGCATTAAGGATTCAGACCCCTTGATATGAGACTCGAAATTGAGCTCAGGTGCATCCTTTTTCCATTGATCTTCCTTGAGATGTTTCTACAACTTTACCACTTGTGGTAAATTCATTTGATTGGACGTGCTTTGAAAAGGCACACACCTGTCCATATAAGGTCCCACCAAGACTCTTCCTAGAGCTGGCCGCCATGCCAAACTGAGCAATCAGGGGAGAAGAGCCTTGGTCAGGAGGTGACCAAGAATCCGATGTCCTCTCTGACAGAGCTCCAGAGTTCCTCTGTGGATATGGGAGAACCTCCCAGAAGGACAACCATCTCTGCAGCACTCCACCAATCAGGCCTTTATGGTAGAGTGGCCAGACGGAAGCCACTCCTCAGTAAAAAGGCACATGACAGCCCACTCAGAGTTTGCCAAAAAGCACCTATAATACCCAGCCCATAAGAAACAAGATTCTCTGGTCTGATGAAACCAAGATTGAACTTTTTGGCCTGAATGCCAAGTGTCACGTCTGGAACGAGTGAAAGATTAATTGAACAAACAAAGTACAGAGAGATCCTTGATGAAAACCTCCAGAGCGCTTAGGACCTCAGACTGGGGTGAAGGTTTACCTTCCAACAGGACAACGTCCCTAAGCACACAGCAAAGACAATGCAGGAGTTCGGGACTAGTCTCTGAATGTCATTGAGTGACCCAGCCAGAACCCGGACTTGAACCCAATCAAACGTCTTTGGAGAGACCTGAAAATAGCTGTGTATCAACGCTCCCCATCCAACCTGACAGTGCTTGAGAGGATCTGCAGAGAACAATTTGAGAAACTCCCCAAATACAGGTGTGCCAAGATTGTAGCATCATACCCAATAAGACTTGAGGCTGTAATCGCTGCTCGAGGTGCTTCAACAAAGTACTAAGTAAAGAGTCTGAATACTTATGTAAATGTGATATTTCAGTTTATTTTTCTATATATTTTATTAACATTTCTAAAAACCAGTTTTTGCCTTGTCATTATGGTGTGTCAATTGATAGGGGGGGGGGGGGGTACAGTTTAATCCATTTTAGAATAAGGCAGTAACGTAACAAAATGTGGAAAAGGTCAAGGGGTCTGAATACTTTCTGAATATATTAACTTTGTTTTCTGCTTCCAAGACAATGAGGTAATCTACTTTTGTTTCTCTTTCCATAAGATAAGAATATTGTTTCAGGGTTACTTACAAAGCTATAGGCTACATAAGACTGCTTCACCATACTATTTCCAGGACTTGTTTCCATTGGCTTTACTATTAACTATTTCCAGAATCAATGTTTAAATATAATTAGATGATGCATACTTTTAATTAATGTACAGTACCAGTCAAAAGTTTGGACAAACCTACTCATTCAAGGGTTTTTCTTTATGTATACTATTATCTACATTGTAGAATAATAGTGAAGACATCAAAAATATGAATAACACATACACAAACATGAAATAACACATACTGTATGCAATCATGTAGTCACCAAAAAGTGTTTAAAAATCAAAATATATTTGATATTTGACATTCTTTAAAGTATCCACCCTTTGCCTTGATGACAGCTTCGCACACTCTTGGCATTCTCTCAACCAGCTTCATAAGGAATGCTTTTCCAACAGTCTTGAAGGAGTTCCCACATATGCTGAGCACTTGTTGGTTGCTTTTCCTTCACTCTGTGGTCCAACTCATCCCAAACCATCTCCATTGGGTTGAGGTCTGATGATTGTGGAGGCCAGGTCATCTGATGCAGCACTGCATCACTCTCCTTGGTCAAATAGCCCTTACACAGCCTGGAGGTGTGTTTTGGGTCATTGTCCTGTTGAAAAACAAATGATAGTCCCACTAAGCGCAAACCAGATGGGATGGCATATCGCTGCAGAATGCTGTGGTATCCATGCTGGTTAAGTGTGCCTTGAATTCTAAATAAGTCACTGATAGTGTCACTATCAATGCACCCCACACCATCACACCTCCTCCTCCATGCTTCACGGTGGGAACCACACATGCAGAGACTATCTGTTCACCTACTCTGCGCCTCACAAAGACACGGTTGGAACCAAAAATCTCATCAGACCAAAGGACAAAGTTCCACCGGTCTAATGCCCATTGCTCGTGTTTCTTGGCCCAAGCAAGTCTCTTCTTCTTATTGGTGTCCCTTAGTAGTAGTTTCTTTGCAGCAATTCTCCCATGAAGGCCTGATTCACTCAGTCTCTTCTGAACAGTTGATGTTGAGATGTGCCTGTTACTTGAACTCTGTGAAGCATTTATTTGGGATGAAGTTAGCAGAGGTAACTCTGGGTCTTCCTTTCCTGTGGCGGTCTTCATGAGAGCCAGTTGCATCATAGCGCTTGATGGTTTTTCTGACTACACTTGAAGAAACTTTCAAAGTTCTTGACATTTTCCAGATTGACTGACCTTCATGTCTTAAAGTAATGATGGACTGTTGTTTTTCTTTGCTTATTTGAGCTGTTCTTGCCGTAATATGGACTTGGTCTTTTACCAAATAGGGCTATGTTCTGTATACCACCCCTACTTTGTCACAATACAACTGATTGGCTCAAACGCAGAAGGAAATAAATTCCACAAATTAACTTTTAACAAGGCACACCTGTTAATTGAAATACATTCCAGGTGAATGTGGTTGAGAGAATGCCAAGAGTGTGCGAAGGTTTCATCAAGGGAAAGGGTGGCTACTTTGAAGAATCTCAAATATAACATATATTTTGATTTGTTTAACACTTTTTTGGTTTTTACATGATTTGATGTGTTATTTCATAGTTTTGATGTCTTCACTATTATTCTACATTGTAGAAAAAAAATGAAGAACATCCCTTGTATGAGTAGGTGTGTCCAAACATTTGACTGGTACCGCACATCAAACTTGTAATTAAATCCCAAACATTATTCGCTTGCAGTTAAATGGCATGATGTCTTGACGCTACGTCCCTTGAAATGAAAACACTCGACTAAATCGTTCCCCTTCATAATGAGTATGTCCATATCTAATATCTGACTGTATAATTTGGGTGTTAGTCCACTTCCTGAATATGCAGCATGGTCCAATGCCTGGACCTCATATTCTGTATCATACTCTTTTTATGTTGCTGTTGTTTTGGTGTTCATACTGTAGAACACCCCCTATGGGCACACTATGAGTCTGTTTCATCCCACAATGCAAAAAAATACAATAAAAAAGACTCTCCCTCTGTAGGTCAAGAAACCTTGTGAAAATAATCACTGGCCGGGATTAGAGTACATTCAGCTCTCTCTCTCTCCTCTCACTTAAGGATCTCTCTCTCTCTGTGGGGCTTTGGGCATTTTCTGCTCTCTCTCTCTGCAGTTATTTGCGACCACATGGCCGTGGTGGAGAGGAAATCACCTCTAATCAGAGGCCAGCACAATGGGATTGCCCTGCAGTTCTCAAGCTTTATCCTCTGAGACAGCGGTGGGCGCATGAGGTTCAAGGCATGAAGGCAGGGGGCAAGGGACGGGCCGCAGAGCAGCGCACAGCAGACGGACCTAGCCCATGGGGAAGGGAGGAGGAGGGGGGGTGTACCCCTACCCCGCCCCACTGGGTAGCACAGAGCAACACTTTAAAGGGCATTGCACTAATAATGGCGCTGACTAGGGAAACGTTCCCGCTGTTCTGTGTGCCTGACTGCAGGTTTAAACTAAAATAATGTAATCTCGTGGTGAGGGTGAAGGACAGAGGGTTGAGACACCCTCCAGAGGACCATGGTGGTACTGCAGGCTACATGCAGTCAGAGAAACATGAGGGCTGGATGATTATTTTTCCTTTTTTTTTGCCAATGCAGTATCCAGCAGGTGGTGCTGCAGAGGTTTAATCGATGTGCTGCTCAGCTCAGCAGCAGCAGTAGGACTCCCGGGGATGGAGGGATGAGGAAGTAGAGATGCACCAATGTTCGGATAATCATCATAACTTGGCGTGCAGACAAGGGAGTGATGGCTGCTGAGAATAGAGGCTGTCATACAGGCTACAGGGGAGTTGGATACTTTATGAATTGGGGGGAGGGTGTTTACTGCTCTGGGGAGGAACTATACCTTATCATCACAGAATACAGACAGACAGACCGACACTACAGTTTGCACTCTTCTGACACAAATAAACCCCATGGGTTAGTCACTGCCTTTTCTTCTCTCTTCTGAAGAGAGGAAACAACCATTTTTTTGTTACTACGAATACACATCTAGTGTGTAAAATGTTGTTAATTACACTGTTTTTTTTTGTGATTAAATAGAAATGACATACAATTCTGGTCTCAAATTGTCAATGAGGGGGCATTAATGAAATAACAACTGCCAATAGTGATGATAATTCATTCAACACCAAACCTCAGAGCATGAGATCCACACCAAGATAATCAGCCAAATAGTGCTTGGCTGAGTGCTGCTGTGGGCGATGCACTGTAGTGCCGTTCATTCTTCACGCTTACTGACTCTTCCTAATAAAGTAGGCATAGTGAAAAATGGAGGTGGTGGACTTATAGCAGCTTAGACGTGAAGTCTTTTTCTCCCCCAGCTCTGGCTTCATTAGCCCACTGATATACTCTATCTACCAGCTGGTCATGTGTTAGCTGTGCCTTGTGGCGTATTGGAAGTAAGCAAAGTTATTGGAGAATTGTGGATGTGCCTGTAAATAAAACTGTGGTGCAGTAGGAGGGGAACTCAGGAATCCCAGTTGCACAGAGGTTGGCACAGGACGGGGAGGGAGGTAGGCAGTGGGACAGGAATGGAGGGGAGGTGTGATAGGCAGGGGGACAGGAATGGAAGGGAGGGGAGAAAAGAGGACAAAAATGGAGGGGGGGGGGTGGGCAGGGGGACAGGAATTGAGGGGAGGGGGTAGGAAAGGGGACAGGAATGAAGGGGAAGGGGGAGGCAAGGGAACAGGAGTGGAGGGGAGGGGTTAGGCAAGGGGACAGAGTGAATGGGGAGGGGGTAGGCAAGGGAACAGGAATGGAAGGGATAGGAGGTAGGCAAGGGGACATGAGTGAAGGGGGGTAGGCAAGGGGACATGAGTGGAGGGTAGGCAAGGGGACATGGTGAAGGGGGTAGGCAAGGGGACATGAGTGAAGGGGGGTAGGCAAGGGGACATGAGTGGAGGGAGGCAAGGGGACATGAGTGAAGGGGAGGGGGTAGGCAAGGGGACATGAGTGGAAGGGGAGGGGGTGAGTGAAGGGAACAGGGGGACATGGTGGAGGGGGTGGCAAGGGGACATGAGTGAAGGGGAGGGGGTAGGCAAGGGACAGTGGAGGGTAGGCAAGGGGACAGGAGGGGGGGGTGGGCAGGGGGACATGAGTGGAGGGGGTGGGCAAGGGGACATGAGTGAAGGGGAGGGGGTAGGCAGGGGGACAGGAATGGAAGGAATAGCAGGTAGGCAGGGGGACATGAGTGAAGGGATGGGGGTAGGCAAGGGGACAGGAGTGAAGGGGAGGGGGGTAGGCAAGGGGACAGGAATGGAAGGGGAGGGGGTAGGCAAGGGGACAGGAGTGAAGGGATGGGGGTAGGCAAGGGGACATGAGTGGAGGGGGTAGGCAAGGGGACAGGAGTGAAGGGGGGTAGGCAAGGGGACATGAGTGGAGGGTAGGCAAGGGGACAGGAGTGAAGGGGAGGGGGTAGGCAAGGGGACAGGAGTGAAGGGGAGGGGGGTAGGCAAGGGGACATGAGTGGAGGGGAGGGGGTGGGCAAGGGGACAGGAATGGAAGGAATAGGGGGTGGGCAGGGGGACATGAGTGGATGGGGGTAGGCAAGGGGACATGAGTGGAGGGGAGGGGGTAGGCAGGGGGACAGGAATGGAAGGGAGGTAGGCAGGGGGACATGAGTGAAGGGAGGGGGTAGGCAAGGGGACAGGAGTGAAGGGGGGGGGGTAGGCAAGGGGACAGGATGAGGGGAGGGGGTAGGCAAGGGGACAGGAGTGAAGGGGGGTAGGCAAGGGGACATGAGTGGGAGAGGGTAGGCAAGGGGACAGGAGTGAAGGGGAGGGGGTAGGCAAGGGGACAGGAGTGAAGGGGAGGGGGTAGGCAAGGGGACATGAGTGGAGGGGAGGGGGTGGGCAAGGGGACATGAGTGGAGGGGGTAGGCAAGGGTACAGGAGTGGAGGGGAGGGGGGTAGTCAGGGTACAGAAATGGGGGAGGGGCAGGGGGACATGAGTGAAGGGGAGGGGGTAGGCAAGGGGACATGAGTGAAGGGGGGGGGTAGGCAAGGGGACAGGAGTGGAAGGGGAGGGGGGGCATGGTACAGAAATGGGGGACAGGGGGAGTGAGTGAAGGGGGGTGGGCAAGGGGACAGGAGTGAAGGGGAGGGGGTAGGCAAGGGGACAGGAGTGGAGGAGAGGGTGGTAGGCAAGGGGACATGCGTGGAGGGGAGGGTGTAGGCAGGGTACAGGAATGGGGGGGGTGGGCAGGGTGACATGAATGGAAGGGAGAGGGGGCAGGGAGGGTGACAGGAATGGAAGGCAGAGAGGGGGTAGGCAAGGGGACATGAGTGAAGGGGAGGGGGTGGCAAGGGGACATGAGTGAAGGGGAGGGGGTGGCAAGGGGACATGAGTGGAGGGTAGGAAGGGGAGGGGGAAGGGCAAGGGGACAGGAGGACAGGGGGGGGGGGTAGGCAAGGGGACATGAGTGGAGGGGGTAGGCAAGGGGACAGGAGTGAAGGGGAGGGGGTAGGCAAGGGGACAGGAGTGAAGGGGAGGGGGTAGGCAAGGGGACATGAGTGGAGGGGAGGGGGTAGGCAAGGGGACATGAGTGGAGGGGAGGGGGTGGAGGGCAGGGTACAGGAATGGGGGGGTAGGCAGGGGGACATGAGTGGAAGGGGAGGGGGCAGGGAGGGGGACAGGAATGGAAGGCAGAGAGGGGGTAGGCAAGGGGACATGAGTGAAGGGGAGGGGGTGGGCAAGGGGACATGAGTGGGGGGGGGGTAGGCAAGGGGACAGGAGTGAGTAGGGGGGTAGGCAAGGGGACATGAGTGAGGGGGGTAGGCATAGGGACAGGAGTGAAGGGGAGGGGGTAGGCAAGGGGACAGGAGTGGAAGGGAGGGGGTAGGCAAGGGGACATGAGTGGAGGGGAGGGGGGGTAGGCAAGGGGACATGAGTGGGGGGGTAGGCAAGGGGACAGGAGTGGAAGGGGAGGGGGTAGGCAAGGGGACAGGAGTGAAGGGGAGGGGGTAGGCAAGGGGACATGAGTGGAGGGGAGGGGGTAGGCAAGGGGACATGAGTGGAGGGGAGGGGGGTGGCAAGGGGACATGAGTGAAGGGGAGGGGGTAGGCAAGGGGACATGAATGGAAGTGGGAGAGTGGGGGGCAGGGAAGGGGACAGGGGAATGGAGGAAGAGGGGGTAGGCAAGGGGACATGAGTGGAGGGGAGGGGGTGGCAAGGGGACATGAGTGAAGGGGAGGGGGTAGGCAAGGGGACAGGAGTGAAGGGGAGGGGGTAGGCAAGGGGACATGAGTGGGGGGGGTAGGCAAGGGGACAGGAGTGGAAGGGGAGGGGGTAGGCAAGGGGACAGGAGTGGAGGGGAGGGGGTAGGCAAGGGGACATGAGTGGAGGGGAGGGGTTGGCAAGGGGACATGAGTGGAGGGGAGGGGGGTAGGCAAGGTACAGAAATGGTGGGGGGGTAGGCAGGGGGACATGAATGGAAGGGAGAGGGGGCAGGGAGGGGGACAGGAATGGAAGGCAGAGAGGGGGTAGGCAAGGGGACATGAGTGAAGGGGAGGGGGTAGGCAAGGGGACAGGAGTGAAGGGGGGGGTAGGCAAGGGGACATGAGTGGGGGAGGGGGGTAGGCAAGGGGACAGGAGTGGAAGGGGAGGGGGTAGGCAAGGGGACAGGAGTAAAGTGGAGGGGGTAGGCAAGGGGACATGAGTGGAGGGGGAGGAGGGGACAGGGGAGGGGGTAGGCAAGGGGACATGAGTGGAGGGGGGGGGGTAGGCAAGGTACAGAATGGAGGGGGGGGGTAGGCAGGGGGACATGAATGGAAGGGGAGGGGGCAGGCAGGGGGACAGGAATGGCAAGGGGACATGAGTGGAGGGGGGGGGGGTAGGGGACATGAGTGGAGGGGAGGGTGAGTAGGCAAGGAAGGGGAGGGGGTAGGCAGGGGGACAATGGGGGACAGGAGTGAAGGGGAGGGGGTGGGCAAGGGGACATGAGTGGAGGGGAGGGGGTAGGCAAGGGGACTAGAGTGGAGGGGAGGGGGGTAGGCAAGGGGACATGAGTGGGGGGACGTGAATGGAAGGGAGAAGGGGCAGGGAGGGGGACAGGAATGGAAGGCAGAGAGGGGGTAGTCAAGGGGACATGAGTGAATTGGAGGGGGTAGGCAAGGGGACAGGAGTGAAGGGGATTGGGTATACAAGGGGATATGAGTAAAGGGGAGGGGGTAGGCAAAGGGACATGAGTGAATGGGAGGGGGATAGGCATGGGGACATGAGTGAAGGGGAGGGGGGTGGCAAGGGGACATGAGTGAAGGGGAGGGGGTAGGCAAGGGGACAGGAGTGAAGGGGAGGGGGGTAGGCAAGTGGACATGAGTGAAGGGGAGGGGGTATACAAGGGGGTAGGAGTGAAGGGGAGGGGGGTAGGCAAGGGGACATGAGTGGAGGGGAAGGGGGGTAGGCAAGGGGACATGAGTGGAGGGGGGTAGGCAAGGGGACAGGAGTGAAGGTGAGGGGGGTATGCAGGGGGACATGAGTGAAGGGGAGGGGGTAGACAGGGGGGCAGGAATGGAAGGGAGAGGGGGTAGGCAGGGGGACAGGAGTGAAGGGGTTTGGGCATCCCATTAGCAGTGTCCGTCAGTCAGAGCCAGCTACCACTCTGTGTGACTCTGAGAGGGCGGTTCAGTGCCCTCAGAGTAGTCCCCCTCAGCCCCCATGCGCCAGCCAATCCCAGAATACAAAGACTCTGCCCTTTCACATGAATACGTCTGCATTCCGCTTCATAGCGGTGAGGAGAACTTTATTATGGGAATGTTTCTGAATTTGACATTATATTACATCGTGGCAGCGGGATTTCAACTTTATGCCATACTTCAAACTCGTCGGTACAGTATGTTTTTATGTAACTGTCCAGTGCTGTATCTCACAATTAGATTAAATATTATAAATTAAAAGTAAAGCTCTTGATGAGTCATACCACTGAAAATGTCATTGAATGTGGCTAGCGTTTCTGTGTTCTTCTGGCATTATCTGAGGGTTTTGTGAGCTTACTTACACTGAGTGTACAAAACAATTAGAAACATGACGTAGACTGACCAGGTGAATCCAACGCGATGATCCCTTATTGATGTCACCTGTTAAATCCACTTCAAATCAGTGGAGATGAAAGGGGAGGAGCCAGGGTAAAGAAGGATTTTTAAGCCTTGAGACAATTGAGACATGGATTGTGTATGTGTGCCATTCAGAGGGTCAATGACCAAAACTAAATATTTAAGCTCCTTTGAATGGGGTATGGTAGTAGGTGCCAGGTGTAACGGTTTGAGTGTGTCGAGAACGCTGCAACGTTGCTGGGGTTTTCACGCTCAACAGTTTCCTATGTGTATCAAGAATGGTCCACCACCCAAAGGACATCCAGCCAACTTGACACAACTGTGGGACGCAATGGGAGTCAACATGGGCCAGCATCCCTGTGGAACGCTTTCAACACCTTGTAGAGTCCAAGCACCAACAATTTAAGGCTGTTCTGAGGGAACAAGGGGGTCCAACTCAATATTAGGAAGGCGTCCTGATACTTTGTACACTCAGTGTGTATCAGCTGCACCAGGGGTGTCAAAGCAAATTCCTGGAGGGACTCAAACCTGCCGATGTTCATCCTGCCCTTTGAATCAGTGATTTAGACTTTGAAATCCAGTAAAAACACTTTGAAATCAATTAAGTACTTCTTTAAGAAGGCTCATACAGTCTATGTCACAGTCTTATGCATAATGACCCTTTATATACTGTGTTTGAGACTGTATGCTAGGTACTATAGTCATCATGGACTATATACATTTAGTGATTGTGTTTATGCTATAGACCCATATCAGTGCCATATAGTTATTGAGTCAACCTTTCCATCTTAGTGTGTGTGGGCCCAGCTGGGGCCCAGGAGAAAGTGCTACCCCAGCCAGACCCCAGTGTGTGTGGGCCCAGCTGGGGCCCAGGAGGCAGTGCTACCCCAGCCAGACCCCAGTGTGTGTGGGCCCAGCTGGGGCCCAGGAGGCAGTGCTACCCCAACCAGACCCAGACAGCTCTGTTGCTTTAATAAATGGAAGTGGTAATGATGGGATTTCCTTGCCCAGACAATCAGGCTGCCCTGTCACTCAATCTGACCCGGCATTTTAAAGCAGAGCATGGCTGTGTCACGCTTGCCATACACATCACACCCCCATCATGTGTCCCCCCTTTTCAACCCAATCCTTTCTTCTTAATTAGTTCTTTTTTTAAATAGCTCTTTGTTCTCTGCCCACGTCTATTTTTATCCCCGTGTTCACGGGAGGAGTCAGAGAGATGACGAGGCTTGGGAGATTTGCTCATCTCCATGGCAACTGTATTATAAGCCTTAACTGTCTAATACGGTCCCCTTTTCTGCTTTCTATGCCTTCTTGGTCCATTCTAATTGTTACTTTGGTGGAGATCAGTATTTTGCCATACCGGTTTCAATTTATGATGCTTTCCCCTGCATCTCTCTCCATGCTGTGTTCCCCCTCACCACCCCCTTCCCCCCAGGGTGGGATTGAGCTGTCTTTTCCTCTCTGAGCCAATGGGCATGCTGTTGTAGAGTAAATCTGCGCTATCCCACGCCTCACTCAAAAGATCCGATTGGATGCCATGCATTTTGCGACCAGTGTGAGGCCTTCTTTTGTGAAACGGAACATCTCTGTGTGCTTCGTGCAGGGGTTCCCTCGGTTTTAGACACATCCGTGTCTCATGACACCTCCTCCCTCAGCAGAAACATGCCACTGTGCATCCAGTGCCTCTCTTTCACCCGCATCCTCGTGGATTGGATCAAATGCACTGTGCTGTACACCACCGTGTCTCTGCTTGGATACCGTATCTATGAGAGGAGGTAATGCCACTTCCTCCTCGGGATATTTGTTTAGTCAGGAGCATTCTCTTCAGCATGCACGTCACTCTACTGCTGGGGTTTAGGCCATTAGTCATCCACTGGTCCTTGTGTTGTCTGCCATCTACTGAGTGTGCGTGAGGGTGTGCACGTGTATACGTGTGGGTGAGTGAGTGAGTGAGTGAGTGAGTGAGTGAGTGCCTGTATGTGTACCTGCTAGCGGGGATCCTGATAGTCACGTTGTGGCCGCTGACTGGCAGTACAAACATGGTATAACTAGAGGCTTCAGTGTAGCATTAGAAACACAACAGCATATCCACACTGATGCATACAGAATCACAGGAGCTATTACTGTATAGACACATTAGAGGGGGAGGTTCAGAGGAGGCATTCAAATGAAAGGCTAGCAAACAAGACAGAAATAACTCTGGACCATTGAGGCTTATACTGCATGTGTAGACATACACAAACACACACACACACACTCACACATACATACACACACCCACACACTCGCAGGGCCTGCAAACCACTGAGTCCTGTGGTAAAAATAGTGAACGTGCAGGCTTTTAAAAGCTAGTGAGATAATTAATTAAGGTAATTATCAGTTGCAACCTGTGCCAGTCTTCCCATGTGATGGTGAGGTGCTGCTGACGGAGCTCACTACTCCTGGGGTACTAAACGCTCTCCTCCTGCTCTCCCTGTGGTCCTCCAGGATGCCGCCAGGTGGCCCTGTCACTGTCCTTCCGTTCTCCATGGCGACGGCCAGCCCCCACCACGTCACCTGCCAATGAGGGAGCAGGTGGACAAAGCAAGGCCAGCCTCCACCACGTCACCTGCCAATGAGGGAGCAGGTGGACACAGCATGGCCAGCTGTGTGGGTAACGGCTTCACCTGCCACACCTGTCACGCTTCCAGAACTATTACAGACAAAAATGCATGCACACACACATAATGGTGCACAAAA